>NC_056744.1:187949403-188006310 GCF_019279795.1 Protopterus annectens
TTCGCTCAAATGATTTTTTACTCAATGAATATAAAATGAAGCACTCAGAACACTTAAAACAAATTTCTAGTTAAAAAAAAGTTTGAAACTGTGACATATTGATAAAAAATATTCAAAATAGTTATGGAAATGTTTGAAACAATACTGCATAAAGTGTTTAAAGCAAAGAAAACAACCATATTTGTCACTATGTGCTACTTTTTCACATTAATTAAAGCTATTTGAAATATCCAAAGTTTACAAAGGGTTTGCAAGTTTGTGCTGTATTACAGTACAGTTATTTTGCAAAATACAGCCATTTCAAAGAATATTTTGCAAAGTGCAATCTTTCGAAGAGTTTATTGCACATTTAAATGTTGTTATAAGTACCTGGTGTGTGTGTGCATGTCCATACATAATTACAGGGGCCATATTTGTATTGTGTTTAAGCATAATTTGTTGGCATGGCAGAAGGATTTCGCAGACCATCTCCACTTGTATTTGGTAATAATATTGCAGAAAATTGGAGAGTGTTTTAGCAAGAGTACGATATTTTCATACAGGCTGCATTTTCTGACAAAGATGCATGTACAAAGACATTTATTCTGCTTAACTTAGCTGGTTCAGAAGCCATTGAAAGGGAACATTCATTTGTGTATGCACCTGTTGTGTATGCAGGGGAGGGAGAAAGCTGCCATATAGTGGTACCGGCTGAAACGAAGGAAGACCCAGATGGCTTAAAATGTAAATTTAGAGAAATGTGTAACCCCCAAATGAATATTGCAAAGGAAAGGCACATATTTTATACAAGAGTTTAAAAGCCTGGTGAAACTTTTGCAGCATGTATAACTGACTTGAGAAATAAGGCTAAAATGTGCAGATTTGGCGATTTAAGGGATGAGCTGATAAAAGACAGGCATGTGTGTGGTATAAAGATGATGCAGTGAGAAAGATTTTGCTTCAAGACAGTGATTTAGCTTTGAACAGGGCCATAGAGATTTTTCAGATATACAAGCTTACAGAAAAGCACACAAAGAGCCCAGTGGACCTCCCTGATCTCCAAATTGGAATAAATAAATAAATAAATAATAAATATGGCAAATGAGAAATGCATGCTTCCAGTGTCTTCCAGTGCTAACGTTGATGGCATGCAGCATGTGGTTAAAAAATAGAGGCCCAAGGGTGGGGTAGCTTCAGTGGAACCCAGAGCCTTTCTAGCAAATTCCAAGGCATGCAGTGTAAAGTGGACATGTTCAGTGAAGCACAAAGGTGAGTCAGCGAAATCAAAGAATGTGCCCCCACCTAGCCTCATAGTCAACTGTCATAATTGTGACAGTAATCATGAACCTAAAAGAGAAAGGTGCTTAGCTTTTGGTCAGCGGTGCCACAAATGTAAAAAGTGGTATAATTTCCAAAGGTTTTGTAAATCAAAAGATGTCCATTCTTTTTCAGAACATTACAAGATACAGGTTGATCAATTAGAAAGCTGTGACCCTACTATTTATGTTGATGGTGTGTCTGTGCTTGATGAATCAGTCAATGCAGTAGATTTGTGGGCAAAGAATGAAGTATTTTGCACTGTTTGGATTAATGGAAAACCCATAGAGTTCAAAGTTGATAGTATTTCAAAGTGCAATGTTATGTTAGCAGAAACATTTGTTAAAGTGCTGATGAGAAGCTTGATTTGGTGAAGTGTGTGAAGCTTGTTGCTTATAGTGGTGAAGAAATTCAGACCAAAGGCTCAGTAGTGCTTTCATGTTACTCTGCTGGGAACTGCTATGACTTGCAATTTTATGTAGTCAAAAGGCACGTCCAGTCATTGTTGGGCCTCAAAGACAGTTTGAAAATGGGAGTACTTTCATTTAGTAAGAAAGTCCACTGTGTAAGCTTGAAAGATAACAGCTCTAATTTTGACCAGACTGCTTTTTTCTGACTATGCTGATCTTTTCAAAGACAAACTAGGCAAATTCCCAGTTGTGTACTCCATGAAGTTAGACCATGAAGTCAGCCCAGTCATCAGACCAGCAAGGAAAGTTCCAGTAACTATGCAGGGTAGAGTCAAAGGTGAGCTAGACAGAATGGTGCAGCAAGGGTAATTTGTCCAGTTGACGAAACAACTGAATGGGTATCCTCGATGGTGGTAGCTCATAAGAAAAGCTCAGATGATATTAGAATATGTATTGACCCCAATAGACTTGAACAAAGCACTAAACTGACTGCATCATCCAATGCATATGGTCGAAGAAGTTGCTGCTGTTATGCCAAATGCCACTGTTTTTTCTGTCTTAGAAGCAAAAAATTCATTTTGGCAAATTTTGCTTGACCGAAATTCTTCATTGCTAGCCACTTTCAGCACACCTTTCGACAGGTACAGATTTTTGAGAATGCCATTTGGGCTAAATTCTTCCAGTGAAGTCTTTCAGCATGCAATGGAACACTTTTTTTTTTCTGTCTATTCATGTGCTATTATAGAAGATGATATTCTTGTAGTAGGCAATGGTGAAGTCAAACATGATAGAAACCTCAGGAAAGTTCTAGACCATGCTTCTGAAGTTAATCCTAAGCTGATTCCACAGAAGTGGAAATTCAGGCTACAAGAAGTTACTTATGTTGGTCATTTG
This sequence comes from Protopterus annectens, assembly GCF_019279795.1. NCBI lineage: Eukaryota > Metazoa > Chordata > Ceratodontiformes > Protopteridae > Protopterus > Protopterus annectens. Next base: position 187,952,004 of record NC_056744.1, read on the forward strand.
TTTACTAGTTCAGGCTTAAGATCAGATACTTCCAAGCAAACAGCAGTTCTTGAGATGCACACTCCAGACAATGACCAAGCCCTATAAAGTTTTCTTGGCAAGGTTAACTATCTATGCAATTTCACTCCAGATTTGAGCCAACTTTCAGCACTGCTCACAAAGCTGACATGCAAAGATGTAACCTGGTCCTGGTCAGAACAACTCCAAAGAGCATTTGATGTCCTGAAACAGAGAATTGCCATTCCACCTACTTTAAGATACTATGATGTTCACAAACCAGTAGCTCTTTCTTGTGATACTGCAAAGTTTGGTCTTGATGCAGACATTCTTCAAGAGGGTAGACCAGTAGCCTATGCATCGAGAACTCTAACCAAGACCGAGATGCTGTATGCTTATCTAGAGAAAGAGCTTTTAGCTATTGTGTTTGCATGTTTGAAGTTCCATTATTATATTTATGGCCGACCTATTCAAATTGAGTCTGACCACCAACCTTTAGTCACTATTTTGAGAAGGCCTATGCACACAGCTCCTGCAAGATTGCAATGCATGATGTTGAAATTGCAAAAGTATAATTTCAATCTTATTTACACAAAAGGCAAATTTATTTATCTTTCTGATACATTATCCAGATCACCCAGAAAAACCACTGAAAAGCATGAAAATGAAAAACCTGATTTTGAAGTCATGGACGTGAGAAATATTTCTTCCACGCATCTTGATGAGCTTAGAACTCATACAGCTTCAGATCCAATTCTTCAGATGATCAACCACTTCATCAGTCAAGGATGGCCATCAAAGAAATCTTGTCTGCCATTAGAAGAGCAACATTATTTTCCCTACAGAGATGAGATTTTGTCTGACAATGGTATCATCATGAAAGGTCCAAAAGTGATTGTTCCAAAATCCTGGCAACCAGAGTATATTAACATCTTGCATCATGGCCACCCAGGAACTGATTCTAACAAAAGAAGGGTGAGAGGACTAGTATTTAGGCCTTCTATGTCACAGGACATTGAGAGAGTACTTTCATCTTATTCTGTATGTAATAGTACTAAGCCACATCAACAGAAAGAACCACTTCAGCTAAACCAGATTCCTGAACTACCTTGGTTGACAGTAGCTATAGGCATTTTCGAATAGAATGGTCAAAATTACTTGGTATTAGTAGACTCTTATTCAAATTGGTTCAAGATTGACCTACTTCCTAATTTCACATCCAGTACTGGCATTATTAAGTTGAACAGACATTTCTCTGTCCATGGTAGTCCACACAGACTCATCTCTGATAAGGGTGCTCAGTTTACAAGTCAGCAGTTCAAGAGATTTGCTGAATTAGTAGTCCTGAGTACCCCAATCAAATGGTTTGGCAGACCGTGCAGTGCAAAGTGCAAAACAGCTGTTAAAGAAGCTGAAACGAGACAATACCAATATTTTTCTAAATCTCCTGAATCTCAGAAACATTCTTCATGATAATCATCTTGGTTCACCTGCCCAGAGACTTATATCAAGACAAACCAGAACCACACTACCAATTAGTAGAAATGTGTTGGTTCCATGTGCTAAGAACAACAAAGCAGTGAAAGCTCAACTCCTGAAAAAGCATTTGTCCCAGAACTACTATTATGATATAACCAGCAAACCACTCAATCCATTACAAGAAGGGGAGATAGTGAGGATGCAGACAACAAAAGGTTTTTATTGGATTGGAGCTGTGAAAAGCTGTGTCCAGAGCCAAGATTGTACATTGTGAAATTACAAGTAATAGAATTTAGGCAGAATCAGAAGTATTTATTACTCATGTCTGAACCTGTATTGCAGCATCTTGCTTGTGATAAAGGCTTTAGTTCTCAGAGTGACTTATCCAATGTTAAAGTTCCAGACGACATTCCAGCAGATATTCCTGTTCCTGAGAATATCATAGAGTCCTAAAGCAGATCATTTACCAGTGACTGTCTCTGTTGCTAAACCCAGTCCTAACTGCTATGTTACAAGATCAGGTTGTATTTCTAGACTTTGTTCCAGATACACAGCGACTTGGACATGAATGTTGTTTTATTCATTATTGTCTGCATAATTTTCATGCCTATTCAAATGTCATTATCATTGCAAGACAGCTCAGTAAAAAGGGAGGATGTTGATCAGAGTGTGTATGTTCCTTTAAGAAGGTTTCCAGTCAGCAGGCACATGTATATAAGTGCTGAGCCCATGCACGCAAGACTGCCATTGTGTAATGAGCTGCAGAGGTGTAAGCATGGATGTGTGTAGTAGTCAGTCAGTTAGTTCATTTATGTTTTATATTCCTGCTATCCATCCTGATGTGTTTGTATGTAATAAAGTACATAAAGGAAACCCAAGTCTCTTCATTTTATTAAGCTATACACGCCGAGCAACAACTGACATCATCCATTGTGGGAAACAATATCATCATCATTATTATGACCTGAAGCAGTACCAACCTGACCTGATATGACAATGGAAAGTGAGCTACAGACAAGGGCGCCCGCAGGCAGGTGCAAGGGGGTGCACTTGCACCCCCCTTTGGATGCTCTTCTTTAAGAAGAATGGTCGCAGGTGTGCTGACATCATCGCGCGGCGCGCATATTTTCAAGTTTTGTGAGCGGGAACTTACATGGATGGACGGTTTTGGGGTTCGCAAACGGAAAATGGGACCGCGGGAACTGAATCGGACGGATTCGCAAGCGGGAAGAAACGAGCGGAAGATGGGACACTTTCAGAGTAAGTGTGTGTGTGTGTGTGTGTGTGTGTGTGTGTGTGTGTGTGTGTGTGTGTGCATGTGCGCTTGAGTGTGTTATTAAGTGGGTCATTTTAATGGTTTATTTATCTATTTTTGTTATTTACTGATTCAGCGTAGTATATACTGAGTGCCAATGTACAGGTCTGAAATTGAGGAGCTTCATGGAAGGTTGCAAAGGGGAATTGTTATATGTTTTATGGCCTGCAGTTTCAAGAACCACTAAGTATTGTGTTTGTTCTTATTTTAGTACTAGCTGTGCATGCTCAGTGGTGAGGAGAAAGATCCACTAAAGGAGGAAGTAGCAGAGGACATCATAGACCCATTTACTGGTGATGCACTCTCCTTGATACTGTGGTATCACTTTTCACTATGGATACATTTCAGCTTAATTCTTTTATTGGATATTCTTATCTGTGCCCATTTAAGACTGTATTACACTTGCATTTACATCTGATACTTTTATCTGCATAATGAACTCCAGTTCTAAACTGGATGTGGCCAGACCTGGGAGTGTACAAAGGGCCACTTTCAAAAAAGAAGATCTTCTCAGTCCATTTTACATGACTCATAAAATATTTATAGACTTTCCTCCACCAACAATAGTTGCATATGCTATACAACAACTTTGAAACATTAGGAGGGAGACTATATAAAAATGTATAGACTAATAAAAAAGCACATATGAAGCTATTTAAGACAGACTCAATTGCCTTTTATATTGAAGGGAAATAATCTCCTGCCAGTAGTGGAGATTCCCTCTATCTGCTGTGTTGGGCCTCACAACACCCCTGTGAAGACATTCTTTCCTCAATTATACTCACCCTGTCAGGTATTATTAAGGTCATAACAGGAAAGGGTCAGTAGACCAGTGCACTCTCAAAACTTTACAAATATAATTGTTGTATATAAAAGGCAGAACATGGATTGCTGCATACTTCATATCCCACTGACGCTGCTGGTGGAAAAGTTGGTAGTCTAAGTTGGACTCTGGTGACACACGCTCAGACAGCATATCAGTGTCAGAAGTGAAGGCCAAAGAATGGATGGATGCATTCTCATCCTGAAAAGATTGGTGTGAGAAATGGCAGTGAGGCTGCTATCCCTCGGGAATACCAAAGCAATAGTGGCCCCAGATCAGGGTACATTTGTGTTGTGTGTGGGTGTCACAAGCTTTAATACTTGGTCGTCTGAAAAGAGCTCACATGGGCACTTTTGTTTTCAATTACTGTTTACAAGTGTTGCATTCTGTCAATCACCCCATACAGTAGGATGAGGCACTGCCAGCCTGAAGGAACATGAGGTGACTGCAGACCCCATTCAAAGTGACTACTACCCCAAATATTTTTTTCAGCAAAGGACAAAGAGAAATACATCAGCCCCACTAAGAAATAAGAACTCTGACAAATTTAGTAGACCCTTTAAAGGGTAATTGCCAAGAACCGAGGGCAAAAGTGACTAGCATTTAATTACAAACACTGTAAGTGTGTGTGCACGTGTACATAATTTCTGTTGAGACAGTATGATGTAGTGTGAAGCTAATAGTTACTTCAGATTTTTACCCACTGCAGTATTTTGGGGATTAGCATCATATTACAGTATGATGTAGTGTGGTGCTGATAGTTACTTCAGATTTTACACACTGCAGTATTTTGGGGGATTCACTGCAGTATTTTGGGGGATTAGCATCATATCACAGATCTAACTGATACTTTTTTATCTACATTAACTTGTATTGACACTACAGTTTTACATGACTGGATTCCTTTGCACTTAAGAGACTAAAGTCCCCCACTAAAGGAGTATTATAAAGCAGCAGTTGATGAAACAAAAGGTCAAGGTAGTATGTCTCTAAGAATGTAAAACAGCCAGGAGGTACACTCGGTTACTTAATAACTTTAGTAGTGAGTGGCTTTAATAAGAAATCTGAAGCTGTTGTGGTAATTTTTGTTAGAACTTCCATGAGTTGGCAGCTAGTGAGAAAGCATACAGAAGAGGAAGGTAGATGGATATGGCCAAAGTCTGATACCACTGAAAGACCCTTACTGCTGGGACACATATATATGGATATTATCATAGTTTCCCAAATCTTCTGATAAATTATTTGGCATGTCAGAAGTTAGAAAAACAAAAGGAGTGCCTTAACGCAGCTTTATTATAACAAAAAAATAAATAGCGTTTTTGCTAGCTAGAGTAGCGAAAACGCTATTTATTTTTTTGTTATAATAAAGCTGCGTTAAGGCTTTGGTGACTTTCCTGATTGCTGAGCACTCCTTTTGTTTTTCTAAAGTTTGTCCTTATTCCTTTTTTACAAGTTGGCATGTCAGAAGTGGTAGGAGAAGTGGATGCCTCTGATTTTTGCTTGGGACTATAATGTGGTTGCATATTCCTTGATGTAACTACTCCCTTGTTCAGAGAAGCATGTGAAGGCCAGCATGTCTGACTTAGATTTAAAAGATATTTGGAAGATCCTACACCCTCAGGATGAAGAATTTACATTTACTTCCCAAGGGGGGGGGGGGCCTGAACATTCACAAATCATACACCACACAACACGCACACCATTCAACCCACAACATACAAACTACACAATCCTACACTATATCTTATAGCTTCAAGTGCGTGCAACATGAGGTTAAGACTTCTGGCATTTAGCAGCATTACCCTTAGTTTCTTGTTCCTTGTGCTGTCTATGGGGGTGGGTTTGACTTTTGAGCCTTGCCTAAAAAAGGCACTATGGGGGTGGCAAGAGCCTTTGCCAATATCCGAAAGCCCAGTGGCGACAGGTGCAAGCCGTCCCTAGCGAAGCGTGGCTTGTCGAGCATGTCATCCCAGGCTGACAGACACTGGATCCCCTTTGAATGACACCAAAATTCTAGCCAATTGTTAAAATCGATCATTTTGTCTTTGTACTGTGGCATCATTCTAGGTGAGGGTAAGATTCTGCTCAAAGTCAGGGTCATACCAGCCTGGGCTACATGATCATAGAGCTCCTCTATGTCTCTTTTCATGTAGTCCAGGGAGGGACATCTCAGGTCATTCACACCAGCATGTGCAATGACTGAGTCCTATTTGTATTTGCTTTGGAGTGACCTGAGTGCTTGCGTTATGTGGCGGATCCTAGCACCCGACAGGCAGCTCACCATGACCTTCTCTTTATTCAGCCTGGTGAGCGGGACGTCAGTGTGTCTGACAATAGAGTCACCTATTACAAGAGTATCAGGTGTTATTCAGCCTTAAGGGCTGTGGCTGCTGGCACACTGACTTTGTGGGCTATGTGTTGTGCATGTTTTGTTTTGAGGTAGCGTTTGCTTGGATGTCTGCTTTGGAGGTCTCTGTTGCTTAGGTAGATTTTTATTTAGAGCCTCAAAGTATGTTTTTGTGTATGTATGTGTTTGGTTCGCTGATGTGTTGGGACTATGTGATACTGGAGCAAACTCAGACAGCCCTGGTCGAACTATACATCTCAGTTGTCCATATCTTTGCAGAATGAATAGATACTTGCTTCTTATTTTTGGTTTGTTCCTCATACAATGAAGTCACTAAATGACAGACATTTGAGTTTCAGACGTCATAACCTTCAGAAAAATGCATGCTAATGCAAGACCTGTTATTCTATCAACTGTCAAGTTTATACAAGAGCAATTTTTAGTAGTGTTTGTATGTTCCCCCAATATATTTAGCCTTGTCCAGTTTCCTGCATTAAGAGGTTGAGAGGTATGTGCAAATCACTTTGTAGAATTAGGAATATCCAAACCTCTCCATCGTCCCCAATTTTGGCTCAAAATGTTGCTCTCCTCTAATAATCCTTCCTCAAAATGGCAATTTTGGAAGAAAATGTGATTGAAGTCTCCTAGAATAATGGTGTTGGCTTAATGCATAGGGACACCATATTAGTTAGGTAGGAGATATGGACTGATGGGGTACATAGAGGGGACCTATAGTTAGGTATGACACAGTAAGGAGTTTTGTTAATGCTAAGCTGGATGCAGAGGAATTCCACGTCATTATCTCACATAGCAAGTCTTGAGATGAAATGTTGTTTAAGAATATGTAGAAACCATCACCTTTTCATCTAATGTGTTTTCCAGGGGAAGCAGTGCTTGTAAGGAGTGAACTTTTTAGCTTAGGCATATATGTTTTCCAGGGAAGCAGTGCTTGTAAGGAGTGAACTTTTAGCTTAGGCATATATGTTTTCCAGGGAAGCAGTGCTTGTAAGGAGTGAACTTTTTAGCTTAGGCTCTGAAAAGGAAATTGGTTATTTTCTAATTCATGTAGCTATAAAATTCAGTATAAAACTGTAAGTTTCTGAATGCAAACACACTAGTTAAGCAGCATCATGGTAGGGAGTACTTCAGTACAGAGAGATTCAACTATATACATAGCCCTTTCTGTCAAACACACACACACCATGGTCACACAGAGTTTACAGTTGTTGTAACACGTTTCTGAATGCAAACACACTATTAAAGCAGAATCGTGGTAGGGAGCACTTCAGTACAGAGAGATTCAACTATATACATAGCCATGAGTTCCCCTATACCTTTCTGTCAAAAACAAATGTACACCATGGTCAGAGTTTACAGTTGTTGTAACTTTGAAAAAATCAATCTATTTATGTATTTCTTGCACTAAAGTTGAGGTGTGTGTGTGACAGAGAAATGCCCTAGTTAGCTCTAACAGGTGGAATTTATGTGCAACTGTTTTGTTTAGCAAATGGTATCATTATTGTGGTATAGAATTTTAAAGCAGTGTTAGCACAGCAGGTAGCATACATGCATATTGATGCAAAGGGCTGTAGGTTCTATTCATACAGCATGTACATTTGTATTTTAAGGGTATGGTACTGCAGTTCTTAGTATGTCCTCCTTTGGATGAGACACCTAATAACTATGAACCTACTTTTCAGCCTGCCACCCATTCCCTATTGCAATATATCAGCTTACCATTTATTTTAATGTAGCACATGCAATTTATTCTTAAAGGGCAACAGGCACTGAATTTGTAAATGAAACACTGAAATATAAAGTTTTTCTAGTAACAACCTCTTCATTGGTTTCAGATCTCTTTAATGTGGAATTATTCAGATGACTTTTACTTCTGCAGAGATTCTGCATACTGATTGATATTGGTGGATTTTATGACAGAAGTTTGAGTGTTCCTTTATGGTTGAAATGTTCTGAATTGGGCAGGCTGTCATTATTGGTTCATATGATTTGTTTCATTGCTTAAAGGAAAGATGCTCAGAACTATAAATTTAAAACACTCTAACAAGTGGTGCTGTGTTATACAAGGGATATAATTCAATGATTATGTAGTATAATAGTCAGGAAGGTGAATCGAAGAACTCTTGCATGTTTCTAAAAATGTGTGCAAGGAGCCTATGATTTGGAAATGGGCCAAAGATAAACTTACCTTGCCACTGGCCAGATGCATGTTCGTGAAATATGGGTTTCGATGCTGTTTCAGTGAATGTGGGTTTCAAAGGTAAAGAAGTTTTAATGCTAAGTCTGTTTTCATTGTAAGACTATTGTTTTGTTTAGGTTTAGTAAATGTCTGTCAGTGTTTGTGCTATAAAATTTGAAATAAAAGTTGTAAATGAAATCCAGATATCTGTAGTCATTGTAGAAGTAAAGAATAAAACAAGTATGCACACAGAGATTTGAACAATTTCTATAAAATGGGGAGAAATAGCCAAGTAATGGGACACTGGAATGGCTGAGTGGGCGGGGGGAGTGGGCGGGGCATCATCGGGGTGGAGCATTGTGGGCGGGGCTTGGGTTTGCACCCCCCCTGCAAAAAATCCTGCGGGCTCCCTTGGCTACAGATTTACTTTAAGCATTTCTTTTTTTTATGTAGCAACCTTATCATGTACTATGTAAAGTGTTGTACAAGTATGCTTAAACGTTCATGCGTTGCTTTACATTGGAAGAGGATCATCAGCGTAATAAAGGTGGATGCTGCAGAAGGCGGGACCTTCTCTCTAGGCAGCATGGTGTGTGTATGTGTTTTGTACAAGTCCACTGTACAAATGCAATTCTTTTTTTTTATCATATGTGTGTGATATTTTTTTCTCATCATGTCATCCTTCTGTAGATCAAGTTGTAAAAGAGGAAAAGACGGGGCTACCAAATCGCAGTCTCCATCTGTTGATATCTGATGACAGGCTACCAATGTCCACTATATCTGCTTGCCATGAGATTGAATGATGCTTCCTCTTCAAAAGGAGGCATGGAAGGGTAGTCACTAGTGTTCTCTGTACTTACTTTTCAGGAGGGAGGTGATGAAAGCATATAATAAAATGAAAGAAACACTGGAACCAAGACAAAGCTTCAGAGAACTCTGAAATGGAAGAATATCAATAGATGTTATGCTTGAGGGCATACATACCTCCTGGTTTGAATGGATTTGTGTCTTTAAAGCTCCTTTTGAGAGAATTATGTAATCAGGTTTAATTATTTATTTATTTGTTTGATTAATTGATTATTATATTATGTGTTTTTACTATACATATGTGAGTGTTTGATTTTATTTCATATACCTGATGAAACCTGTTCAGGCGAAAGTTTTTTTTAACTTGCAATCAATTAAATTCTGGGATTTGTCTGAAGCTTTGCCTTGGTTCCAGTGCTTCTTTTATTTTATTATATGGTGCTATTGGATTTACACTGGTTTTACTGCTTCCCAGCTATTTATTCTGTTTCATTAGGTGATGAAAGCACCTTTCCTGATGGTAGATTGAAGAGTGTCTACTGGTGTACTGGAAGTGTTTGCAGAATCTAGTCACTGCTGAGGTACACTGACAAATGGATGCCCACCATGGCAAAATGGTGTATCTTCTGGCATGACTGATGTAGTCATGTGACTGTCAGATCCTACTCACTGGGCTTCCAGAGGAGCAAATGGTCCAATGCACTGGTCACCCAAGTGAGTGATGCCTAGATTTGTTAGTCTTTGGGTGTCCTGGTAACCAACAATGCCAGGGGCCAAACCTATAGTTAGTTAGTTAGTTAGTTAGTTAGTTAGTTAGTTAGTTAGTTAGTTATGTGTGTATGCATTTATTTATTTATTTCAATTTGCTGATTAGGCTAGTCTGACTGTACTAACAGTTCCTGTTCAATGGAGTCATGGGAAGAAGGGCTCCATACATAGCAGTATATTTACAATTATGTTCAGTTTTTGAGGATTATTATACAAAATAGTAATTATATTTACCAATATATATATATTATACCAATACTCCAAAATATTACACTCATACAATATATAAAATATGTAGATTTACATTGCTGTAAGGTTGATTCATATTATTTGAGTTAGTATTATGAAAGAAGGAATTGAGGAGTTACACAGAAGGATAGGAATACAGTTAGAATGGACAGGACAGGTTAAAATCAGTTTGGATAAAGAGAGGAGAAAAGGAGGTGATAGTGGTGATGAAAAAGAGGAAAGTGTAGAAAAAAATACATACGTTCTTATAAAGGTAACTAAAGTTGTAAACAAAGTTGCAGGGGAGATGAGGTGAAGGTAGACAATATCATTCCACAATCCTTCTTCATAGTCCAACCCTTCACATCACCAAATGTCTACTCTTTGTAGATATCTGTCCATTTACTGTCCTCCTTGTGTTTTGTATTTATGATGCCACTGTATGTCTGTGTCTCTGTTCCATCTTTGTCTGCCCCTCCTACCTGCCCGTCTTCTTCTATCTGACGTATAGCCATCTTTCAGTACCTTTCACCTGCCTATTTTTTGTGATAATAAAATAAATGGCTCTAGTCCCTTCAAAAATGTCTTTCCTTCCCCAGCCATTCATGCCCTCTGGTGACCCACTGGGTTTCCCTCTGCTTGCAGTTCACCCCTTTTCTACTTTCCTATCTACCCAATTTCCATTTGTGCGATGGACAGGGTTGCCAAATTGCTGTGAGCACCCACATCAGTCTTTCTGTTAGCTGTTGTGCTGCCCTTTCTGTGCTGGCTTGCCAATAGCTGCAGCTGTATGCTGCTGATTTGTGCACAGGTTAATGCACTGATATTGGCATGCTAGCATGCCTTATCTATGATGCCATTCACATTGGTTTTGTATACTGTCCTAGCACTGCTTCTGAGATATAGCAGAGTATAATTGCTCTTCCTGTTACTGCTGTTTTCTTATGTGGCCTTTTGCTCAGCATGCAGGCACTATCCCCTACCTGCTACATCTGTAATTAGCTTTTATTGCACTCTGTGGAGTGTCCTCCTTGAATATTTGCACTCCATAGGTGAGCAGTGGATGCTTAAGAATCCTAGCCTTTCTATTGCATTGGTTAATTTTTGACATCTCTAAAGACATACCAGCATTGGCTTTAATTATGCAGTACTGAAGACAGAGAGGTACAGAGAACTAAAACATTTTAGAGCAATTGAAAGAAATAGCAAATCAGACTTATGAAAGAAAAAGTACATATTTCCTTTAAATATTAAGCTATGCCGTCAGCCTTGTAGAAAGGAATGTCATCTCATTCTTTCAGTAGTTTATGGACCAACAAAACACTAAGCTAACATGCACGGTCATATTTTAAATCCCTGATGGCCAAAGAATGCTGGAAGACTGAGGGGCTATAAGTTCAAGGTCTGCAAACTTTGCAATGACAACATGGTTTACATACTATTACTCAAGGGGCCAGTAGTCCAGAAATGCTATTGATTTTTTCATGAAATACAATGGATTAAAAAGAATTCATGTCTGAAGTAACAAGTTAACAATCAGTAATTAACAACATAAGTATAATTTCCATCCTATTAAATGACTGCTATATATATTGTTTTTGGTTTATTATGTTCATTTGGCAAAACCCATTTACTTTATTTTATATTTGTTCCTGTCAGTTGCTTTCTTATTTTCAAAACCAACAGAGCAAATATGCAACTGCATGTTTTGCATCTTTCTCCACTTAGAAAATGAATTTTTTAGTTTGCTGCACATTGAATAAGCAGCTACATTCCACAATTGGCTATATACATCTCCCATTCATTTATTACAGACATTTTTTAACATACTGAGATCTTGGCCATTGAATAGGTGACTGTCTTTGTTGAATTATAACCCAATTAAATGCCTGATGACTCTGGCAATGCTGAGAAAGAATTCTCAGTGTGTTGGAAGGACAAGTGCTTCATAGATTTGTTTTAACTGTTCTTATGAATCACCCACACTCCACTGAGCCACAATAATTATAGGAAATAAATCTATAAGTAGCTGACTAAATCTTTTTTTTTTTTTACCAATCAAGGTCAGAGATCCTTTGTACAAGAGTTATGCCATTTTTTTCTTTATCTTCTTCTGCAGCATACTCCAATATTATGGGCTCTATCAATCATAAACATTACTGACCCCATACAGTACCACCGCATCTATCACTGTAGGAATGTCTGCAGCACTGCACAAAGACACAGAGCAAAATGGCTGCCAGAGCACACACCGGGGAACTGAAAAACCTTCAGCTTGCTGTTTACACTATAAAACGTGCAAATTCTATGACTCTTAAGAAAGATGTGTGAAATAGCTACCTTTGCATCATATCAAAATTGGTACATGGGCCATATCGTGGCATGTGAAATAACTGGTTATGATGGCTAAGATACAATGAATAAATAGATTTGTAGAAAATGAGTAACAAAAAGACAAGCAGAGCAAAACATTGACAATGTCTGTATACACATTTATTGCACCAAGTAACTTATTAAGCCCATGCATAGATTGCTTAGTTTCATGCATAATGCTAATCTTCAGCTGTCTTAATGTTGCACAGATTGACAGTTGTCAGTTTAACAAATTTTCCTGTTTGGACTAAGGACTCTACTTCCTTTTTCAGACCCTCTCCCATCTTAAATCAGATGATCTAACTAGAATAGAATAATAAGACGTTTGTTTTCCTGAAGTACAAGACAAAATATAAATATTGTGTAACCATACCATATACTTACCTGAAGATCGCTTTTGTGAAAATTGCAAATTTGCATGTGAGTCTGTGCAATGAAACTAGCTGTTTTAACATTTATTTTCACTGGGGGTGGGGAGTGAAGCTCCCACACCCATTATGCAGGGAGCTTTGGTCTCTGATCTATTACTTAACATTATTGCCTCTCTGATGACATAAATGAGTCTCCGCATCTCAGAGGTAGTCACAGCTGCATTCTGGCAGGTGCAAACCTGTAAGCCTTAAAAAAGCAGCCATCAGCAAACATATCCTATCAGATTCCAATCCATTTATCAACACTTTGTGGCTTTGTATACAGTCAAGCAAGAATGTCATTTTTGTTAGACTGACACTGTGAAACTGATGTTTTGAGGTTATGATATATCCAGCATAATAGCTTTATTAAAATGGATGGTCAATGATGTTGAATCATAGTCAGAGTTTTCCACTTTTCTGTGCTGGTTGGGGATGCAGTATGTACAGAGAACCACTGCCAAAGTAATCAGAGTTGCAGTCACTAAAATGCTATCAATTAGTGCGAGCTTTACTATTTCTGTGTCAGAGCTGCTTGTCTTGACTGTGCCAAAACTGCTTGTGTCCAGTAACACTTGCTGGCCAAGAAGCTGAAAATAAAAGCAAAAGATCACTCATTATGACTTTAATAATCAGGAAATCTTTGATAGGTTCAGAGCAGACAGGGATATTATAAGGTTCTTAGTGGGCATGTTTGACCCCCATAGGGACACTAGAAGGAATGCGTGGACTTCCTATTTTTGTGGACACCAAAGTATGTATAGCCCTTACTATACTTGCTATGAGGACCTTCCAGAAACAGACTTGGGACATGTTGGAGATCTCGCAGCTTCTGCCTCAAGGATACTGCAGCAATTCCTGGATGTACCCTTGGCATGTGTGGATCAGAACATCTATTTCTGGTGTCACATCAGGTCCAAACCAGGACTATGTGTGCCTTTTATTGGATGGCACATTTCCCTGAGGTAATGGTGCAATAGATTGCACCCTTGTTGCAAGTAGGGTCCCTCCTCATCCATAGGGTGAGTGGTACCACAATAGGAAATGCTTCCATTCTATCAGTTGCCAAGTAGTGTGTGATGCATGGGAGTAAATCACCACTGTCTCTGCCCAGCATCCTGGCAGTGCACGTGATTCCCACATGTGGCATACTAGCTCACTCTACTGACTCTTCCTGCGTCATAGGATGCCCAGAGGTCATCTTATTGGTAAGGTGAAAAATATTTTTTAATGGTATTTAAGTAGTTATTCATGTTAAAGTGCTTTGCTGTATACTAATGCTGTTTATTTTCCTGTTCCCCTACACACACAGACACACACACACACACACACACACACACACACACACACACACACACACACACACACACACACACACACACATACATACACGCACACACACACACACACACACACACACACACAATAATATGACCATGGACAGGTCTGGCAGTGAAGTGACCCATGCTGCTACTGCAACTCCCAATTCCAGTCCCAATATAACTAATGATGACCAGCTGACCGAATGGTGCAATAACAACAATTTAGACCTGAACATCAATAAAACAATAGAAATCATTACTGACTTCAGAAAAAGCTCTGCCGTGCAGCTGCCTCTGAAGATCAATGGTGAAGAAGTGGAGAGTACAAACTACAAAGTTCCTTGGAGGTACATATATCAGAGGATCTTTCTTGGAGTACAAACACAGGCCAGCTAATTAAAAAAGTCCATCAGAAACTATACCTCCTAAGAAGGCTTAGAAAAGCAAAGCTGTCTATGAATGCTCTAAATACCTTCTACAGAGGAACCATTGAGACCATTATCACCAGCAGCTGTACTGTATGGCTTGCTAAGAGCACAATAGTCAAAAGGAAGATGCTGCAAAGAATAATAAGAACAGCAGAAAAGATCATGGGCACTAGTCTTGCAACCTTACAGGAGCTCTTTAAAATGAGATGTAAAAAGTAGGTCCCGCAAAATACTGAGTGACACTTCTCATCCAGTATATGGCTGGTTCACTAAACCTACATCTGGTAGAAGGTTACAGAGCATCAGCTGCAGGACCTCCAGATTCATGAACAGTTTTTTACCAACTGCAATAAGACTCATTAATACAGATGTAAATCTGGATGTATCAAAACTACAATAGATTATTACACTCTCATTCTTTTCCTTTTTTCCCATACAATAATTATATTTATTTATTGCATACTAAAATTAATAGATTTTCATTCAGTGCAATTTCAATCACTTCCTTCTGTGCAATATTACCCAATCTCACTTCTGTGTATAGCGCACTTTTCTTTTTATGTATTAATCATCAAGTAGTCATTGTTGTCCAGTGTATATAAATAGTGTACAAGCATGTGTGTCAGCTACCTAGATATTTACTTTTGTACTATAGTTATTGTATATTCTTTAACATCTGTCATGTCTTGTCTTTTTGTGTTTGTTTTCTCCTTTAAAAGAGCTGACACTCAACATGTCATTTAGGTAGCACTTGTGTTTCCTAAATGACAGTAAAGTTTCTTTTGAATTTTTTTCTGAATCTTTTGGCAGCAGTAGTACAGGAGTACCCCATCCATCAGGCTCATGCA
Source organism: Protopterus annectens (assembly GCF_019279795.1). NCBI lineage: Eukaryota > Metazoa > Chordata > Ceratodontiformes > Protopteridae > Protopterus > Protopterus annectens. The sequence continues at coordinate 187,967,346 of NC_056744.1, forward strand.
TGACATATGGATGTGCAGCTAAAGAGCCATAGTCTAGTCCAGAACTATAGTCCATGGCTTTCAGGTTAGTATTTCCTTTCTTATAAAAAAACACATATACTATAATTGATGCATGCAAAGATGTCTGTGAGCTATGCTGTGTGGTGCATGGTCTGTTGTCACCATTTATCAGACATTTTCTCTTATCTGAAAATATTTTATTTTATTACTTATTTGGATAATACTCATTTTGTTGACATGCCTGAGTCCTCACTGATTCCTGTTCAGTGATTTTGAAAGGCATAAAATAGAAAATAATTCACCTTTTTTTGTCTGCTTTAATGAATAACTTCTACTTTAAAGATTACTTAAGTATTGAAAAGTAACAAATACTGCCAACAGTGAAGATACTTCATGACGTAACGCATTGCAAATGTATATAATGCTTTCGTTAATATATGCCATTTCTTCTTATTATGTTGTACTGCATATCAGATTAATTTTATAAGGTTATATACAATAAATTCTGACTTCAGAAACTGTCATCATTTAAGCAATGAGGAGGGTGCAGTGACAGCAGTGTAAGTTTATATGGAAGGATATTCATTTTAATGTGTCATTTGCTCATGACATATTTCACCCAAAAAATTTTTTCATTACTATTTTGATGTTTTCGGTGCCTGAGACCTTTAGAAGTGGTAAAACATGTAGCATTCCTTTTTGTCAAATGTTCATTGTTGGTGTATCTACTAGTTTTACAGACATGAAATGCATATATATATATATATATATATATATATATATATATATATATATATATATATATATATACACATATATATATATCTGTAAAATTCCCCTAAACAGGCACAAGACAGTTAGATATGCAGCCAAATCCAAAAACTTGATGAACCAGCAATTAATCATACCAAAAAACTGTATTACAAAGAAAGAAAGTTAGCACTTTCACCGTAATACCATACCGCTTCTTCAGACTGAAAACATTGGCATAGCCTGTGCGAAATGTGTTGTGATTGCTCTCTTGGTTACTGACATTACTGTTTTGAGAAACAATGGTATTATCATGTGATCTACTCCTTGCAAGACTGAGTCAAACGTGACTGTGGTATGTCCTAACTAGTGTACAAATGGTGGTGGCCACCAATATTTGGTGTGCCACCATAGTACACATCATTGTGACCATGGCATTATCCCTGGCCTCTGCTATTTCAAAGTAGTACTGGAAATTATCTTACATACCCTAAGACTCTGACCATTTCCAGCTGACTCACTGTGTTAGTGCTCTGAACCTAACAAAGTCACTGCACATTTCCTGTTGGACAGCCAATACGTCATGTGTTTCCTGGGGTAGCTGTAAGAAATTCCTGCAACTGACTCCCCTTTGTAAAGGTGTCACAGTGGACATGGTGGTCTCTGAATGTCTGCCATCATCCTCGAAGTATTCTTCTGGGTTTGGGGATACTGTTGTAGAGGTGCAAGGGTGTTCCTCTGGTTCAGCCATGTATGCTATGTCAAGTTATGCTTGACTTTGTGTTGCACTGTCACTTTCTGCAGAGATGTTAGCATGTTGTGGGTGAGAAAACCTGCAATTAAGCTTGGGGACTGCCTGCCACTTTCTTCAGACTGCCTCATAAATATAATTATATTATCAACAGCAGCAACACTCATTCTGCTGCTGACATCATCCAAATTTATTGGTACAGTTGAACTGTTTGTTTCTGATGGAGACTTTGGAATAAAAATTGTTACAAAACATTAATAACAATAATAATGCACCAGCATACAGTACAGTATGCTTACAAGTGGCGAGTGGGACACTTAGCACGCAAACTGCCTTTATTTTCATAATTTGATGATGTACAAGGTTCACCTAAAACAATGAATTGTGACATGTTTAGTTACATCATTCTCTCTATATAACTCTGTGTTATTAATTTTAAACAAATCTTAGTGAACAAACATTCGATAGATTGAACAGTATCCTCATCACCTCTAAGTAATCCAGTTGCACCAACTTCTGTATCATAGTCGTCTCCATGGAGGGACAGAAGGTATTACTCATCTGGTGTTAACTGAATAAGCAGTATACATCTAAGTTCATTGCAAATGAGCCTTACAGAAATATTGAAATACTTTTCTAAGTATATCTTATAAATCAGTAATAATTTTAAGAATGTTTCCTTACTTTTGTATGTCGGTAGTATTATAGGTATTATAGGTAGGTGCTAGGCTATCTGCCCAAAGGCATTTATAAGCCTAGCCGGAATGTGTTGGCTTTCGCCGCCCCCTTAGATTAGTTCCCTGTGCCTCTGTCCAGCAGAGCCATTGAAGTGATCCTTGGGGTAAACTTTCTGTTTCCCATCCACTCATCAAGGTTTCTCTTGAAGAGGGTTAGCGAGGAGCTCTGCCTAATGTAGATTGGAATCTTGTTCCAGAGCATGGGAAGTCTCTGGGACAGGAATCTATCCCTCCAGCATGTCCTATTTATTGTTGTGGTGACGTTTAGATCCCTGGAGCATGTGGCACGAGGGGATATGGTTTTCTTTAGGTGGAGCATGTCCATCAATTCTGGGTTGGACATGGCCTTGTATGTCAAGCAGAGATCACCTCTCAGTAGGCGGTATGCAACAGAGTACAGCTGGAGTTTCTTCAGTCAATCTGCATAGGGCATCTGCTTGAGGCCAATGATCCTCTTGGTGAGGTACTTCTGTAGTCTTTCCAGTTGTTGCAGGTGCCTTGTAAGGTACATCCCAAATGGGGCATTGTACTCTATGACGGGTCTGATGAGTGATGCATAGAGGGGCCCAATGACCTCTTTCAATCTGGATGCAAACCCTTTTGTGATTAGGTGGGCCACATAGAAGGATTTTTTAACCACTTTGGCAATGTGATTATCAAAGGAGAGGTTACTATCTACTTGGGACCCAGATCCCTTATTACGTCTTCTGTATTTAGGGGGCTACCACCTATGTGATAGTTTGTGGGTACTTTGTTTTTTCCAAAGGGGATTACTATGCACTTTTTGGCATTTAGCTTGAGGCCATGGTTTTGACACCAGGTATCTGTCTCAGTGAGATCCTTTTGGAGGATGTCTGTGTCAGCCGGAGAGTCAATTATAGCCCCTAGTTTGCAGTCGTCTGCGAACATCATCAGCCATAGTCCTCCTGTGCTTGCCTGTACCTCTGATAAGTATATGCTGAACAGGAGGGGTCCTAGGAATGAGCCCTGGGGAATGCCACTTGTAACTGGTTTAAAGTCAGACCTAGCTCCCACAACTCTTACCATGTGGGTTCTGTTTGTGAGCCAGTTGGCAACCCATCTCGTGACGTAGGTGTTTATGTTCAGGCTGGTGAGCTTATCTATAATACCTGAGTGGGGAATGGTGTCAAAGGCCTTTGTGAGGTCTACGTAGGCTGTGTGGACCACCTTTCCCTCATCTATAGCCTTGGTAACTGTCTCAAAGAAGTCCACCAGGTTTAGGAGGCATGATCTGCCCTTAACAAAGCCGAACTGGGTAGGGTCCAGTGTTTGGAGGTTCCCAATGTCTCTGTTAATGAGATCCATGATGATGCGCTCCATAGCTTTGCAAACCAAGCTAGTCAGGATTATAGGGCAATAGTTCCCAGGGTCCATTGTGGCTCCACCTTTAGGGAGTGGAATAACCATTGCTGTGCACCAGTCTGTGGGTACATAGCCTGTGGAGAGGCTGAGTTTAAACAGTGTGTGAGGGGTTAGTTCATCTTTGAGCTTGTGTAGGATGAAGCCTGGGACACCGTCCGGTCCCATTGATGCTATGTTTTTGGCTTTGGCTGGGCTGTTTTAACCTGAATGTTTGTGATTTCAGGGGCACTACATTCTTCTGGTATAGTTATGGGCCCTTTTGGGGGTGAGAGGGGGAGGTGGAGTTTGCACTGAACCTGTCTGCCAGGATGTTGGCTATATCGGTCGGTTCAGTGTATTTTGTGCCATTCTGCACTAACTCCGAGCAGATCTGAGAATTGCCATTTAGATTCTTGACATAGCTAAAGAATGTCTTGTAGTTATCTTTGGAGTCCATGGCAATTTTTCTTTCTTAGCTAGCCTTGGATGATTTTATGAGGGAATGTAGTTTCTTCTGATACTGATCAGGGATGTCTTCCCTTCTTGAGATGTTACTCTTTTCTGTACTAGTTTCCTCCTTCTATTGTATAGCTTGTTTATGGCAGGGGTCCACCAGACTGGTTTCCTTTTCTTGGAGGAGTAAGTCTTGGTTTTGTTTGGGATAGCATGATCCATGCATTCTTGTAGATGCCAGTAGAGTGCATTAGTAAAGGATTTTGCAGCTTGGACTGCATTATCCTTTAGCATGGGGGCTTTGAAACTTCCCACCTCGGTCTTAAGTAACGTGAAGTTTGCTTTTGAAAAGTTTGTAATGGTGGTATTTTTGACCAGTGTGGTGGCGAAAATGGGATATCCAAAGCAATTAGTTTATGGTCAGATCTAACCAATGAGGGGTTGACGTCCAGTGTGGAACACCGGTCACCCATGTTGGTGATGACCAGGTCCAATATGTTGTCACCTCTGGTGGGGTTGTTGACCAGTTGATCCAGGGTGTTTGAGTTTATAAATTCTAGGAAATGTTGGGCAAGGGAGTTTGTACTTGAGTAGTTCTCCCAGTTAATGTTTGATTAATTGTAATCACCCAATATTAGGGTGTTTGGTAGGACCTTTATGTTTCCCAGTGTTTCCAGGAATGCGGAGTGGGGGTCCTGGGACATGGTGGGTGATCTGTAGCAAGCTATAATTTGAACAGCAGTTTTTCCCATTGTTAGTTGCACATGGATGATCTCTGAAGCATCGTGCTGTGCCACTAACCTGGAGGTGTGGGTATCCTTGATGAATATGGATACTCCCCCACCTTTTGTATTTCGGTCCTGGTTTTGTGGCCGAAATGTATGGTATGAGTTGTAGCCTGTTAGTGTTGGGGTGCTCTCTGGTGCCTTAAACTATGTTTCTGTTACTGCACATATATCAATTTTCTCCATACTGAGGAGTGCCTCGAGTCCGTGCATTTTGAGGTTTAGACTTCTGGCATTGAGTAGCATTGCCCTCAGTTTTTTGTTATTTGTGCTATTTATGGTGGTGGGTTTGTCTTTTGAGCCTTGCCTAAAAAAGGCACTATGGGGGTGGCAAGAGCCTTGGCCAGTATTCAAAAGCCTAAAGGTGACAGGTGCAAGCTGTCTCTAGTGAAGCAGCGTGGCTTATCGAGCATGTAATCCCAGGCTGACAGACACTGGATTCCCTTTGAATGACACCAGACGCTTAGCCAATTGCTGAAATTGATAATTTTTTCTCTATACTGTGGTATCATTCTTGGTGAGGCTGGGATGCTACTCAGGGTCAGGGTCATACCAGCCTGGGCTACATGAGCTGAGAGCTCCTCCATGTCTCTTTTCATGTAGTCCAAGGAGGTACGGCTCAGGTCATTCACACCAACATGGACAATGACAGAGTCATATTTGTACTTATTTTGGAGTGACCTGAGTACTTGTGTTATGTGGCGGATCCTGGCACCCGACAGGCAGCTAACAGTAACATTCTCCTTGTTCTGCCTAGTTAGTGGGACGTCAGTGTGCCTGACTGTAGAGTCACCTATTACTAGTGTGTTGGGTATATTATTTTGCCTTAAGAGCTGTGATTGCATGGCACACTGGTTTTGTGAAGTATGTGTTTCATGGTTTGTGTTGGAGGGTGGAGGTTGCTTGGATGTTTGCTTTGGAGGTCTCTGTTGCTTTTGCAGATTTTTATTTAGAGCCTCCGAATATGTTTTTGTGTATTTATGTGTGTTTTTTGCCAGTGCTGATTTCACAGGTCTATGTGAGACTGGTGGTGTGATGCAAGTAATTCCCTTCTCCTCTTGACTGCCTGGTCCAGTGTTGAGTTGAGAGAGCTTAGCCTCCAGTTTGGCTGTATAATTGCATCTCTCACATGTATTAGTGTTTGGTGGAAGGAGGAGAGGGTTGTCTGTGTACATGAGGCAATTGTAACATTGCCTCAAAATGTCCAGATTCACCAGTTGGACAAGAGAATACACCTGAAACTCCCATTTGGACATGCCTGGATAGGTACAGTGAACTGTTTTACTGATTGGCTGGTAAGGTCGAATAGAGAGCCTTGTCCTTCTCTACAGTATAGGGGGGGTCTAGTGCTAAGGTTTACTAGTGCTTGCTATGAGTTATGAGCAAGTGCCGGGATGAAAAGTAAATGGTTTGAGTGCCTAAGTTGAAAGTTTGTCTAGTTCCAAGAGTAAAATTGAAGAGTACACTTTGGGGAGCCAGGGATAGTTATACCCTCGCTAACTGGCACTGTCTGGTGTGCAAAACCACGGAAATGCGGGTTTTATAGTAGGGAAATGAAAGAGATAGAAATTAGCCCTAAATGGCCAATAAACTACTAATTTCTGGGCTGAAAACACTCCTCCAGGGGCAGATAGGCTGCTCAAAGCTCCCTCTCTCACAGTGAACAGGGTAACTTCCTTCTATCCAAGTAAGGTATGGGCAAACACAGAAACTTGTAACATAGCCCTGAATTCAGCACCAACCTGAAAACTGGACTACAGTAGCTTAGAAAGGCATGAAAACAAGTATATATATTTTTTTCAGAAAATAAAGCAGATACAATCAAAAAAAACACTTTAAATGCACAGAAATGGCTATCACATGAGTGTGTAGCCTATAACAGTTAAACGGGTAATTTAAACACAAAAACAACTTTGTTAAAGTGCAAGCAGTAAAATAAGTACATTATGTAGCTGAAACAAGCTTTTTAAATCACAGAAACTCTAGAAAACTGGCGGATTAGGTGGAATTAGCTAAAGGCAGCAGAAAAATTATACTTAATCACTCCAAAGTCTCTCTTTTGTCTCTCTGCTGCTATAGAACTCAGCAGGGCACCAGGCAGGAGCTTGCTGAGCTGTATACTAGCCCAAAAACCTCGCAAATGCGGGTTTTATAGCAGGAAAATGAAAGAGATAGAAATTAGCCCAAAATGGCCAATAAACAACTAATTTCTGGGTTGAAACCACTCCGCCAGGGACAGATGGGCTGCTCAAAGCTTCCACTCTCACAGTGAATAGAGAAACTTCCTTCTATCCAAGTAAGGTATTGGCAAACACAGAAACTTGTAACACAGCCCTGAATTCAGCACTAACCTGAAAACTGGACTATACTAGCTTAGAAAGGCGGGAAAACAAGTATATTTTTTGGGTTTTTTTTTGTTTTTTTCAGAAAATAAAACAGATACAATAAAAAAAAAACACTTTACATGCACAGGAATGGCTATCACACTTGAGTGTGTAGCCTATAACAATTAAACAGGTAATTTAAACACAAAAATGACTTTTTTAAAGTGCAAGCAGTAAAATAAGTACATTATGTAGCTGAAACAAGCTTTTTAAATCACAGAAACTCTAGAAAACTGGTGTTTTAGGTGGAATTAGCTAAAGGCAGCAAGAAAATGCAGAAAAATGATACTTGATCACTCCAAAGTCTCTCTTTTGTCTCACTGCTGCTATAGAACTCATTAGGGCACCAGGCAGGAGCTTGCTGAGCTGTATACTAGCACAAAAACCTCGCAAATGTGGGTTTTATAGCAGGGAAATGAAAGAGAGAGAAATTAGCCCAAAATGGCCAATAAACAACTAATTTCTGGGCTGAAACCACTCTGCCAGGGACAGATAGGCTGTTCAAAGCTTCCACTCTCACAGTGAATAGAGAAACTTCCTTCTATCCAAGTAAGGTATTGGCAAACACAGAAACTTGTAACACAGCCCTGAATTCAGCACGAACCTGAAAACTGGACTATACTAGCTTAGAAAGGTGGGAGAACAAGTATATGTTTTTTTTTTGTTTGTTTTTGTTTTTTTTTCGGAAAATAAAGCAGATACAATCAAAAAACACTTTAGTATCCTAATACTCTTGATGCCTATCTCAGCTATTCATGAATTAATATAGTGAGCTCAATTTATTGGTGAAAATTAAGGGCCATTTACAGGTGCTATATGTAAATTAGGCTTATTTATATGCATCTCTATGAATCAAAGCAATATGCAAATGTGTTCTGAGGTATATTGGTAAATTTCTACAATTGTGAAAACACATCCAACATTACATGAACTTATTTCAGAATGACATGGATGCATCGTAGACATTTTCAAAGTCCACAGCATTCTGCAGCTGTCTCAAGGTTTCCACAGGAACTTGAGAATGGCCTTAGACTAGCCAAAATAAAAATGTAGCTTTACAGCAGTCTGAAGCTTAATCCGTGCCCATTCAACATTGTGTGCCACATCTTAGCAACTCAAATAAATCCTAAAGTCATAAAATTAAAAAATCTCATAGATTTTGACATTTACCTCCACACACACACACACACACACAGACACACACACACAACATTTCTACTGTACTACATTGCCTAGACTGATAATAGGATACAAAACACATAACATTTACCAATAAGCATTATCAATGCAACTTATTAACCATATATTTAAACATTTTATGAAACATGGAAGGGAAAGGTAAGCATTTTCCTTTAAGAAAAATCAGTATGTGACAAGGCAGTTTTGCTGATACCAAACTTGCCAGTAGTATCAATAACTGTTGTAATGACCATGCTGGCAGAAAGGGCTTAGTTAAGGTGATGTCACACCTTACAGGGGTGGTTGTAAGTCTGCTTAATATATCCCTCACCATACTTTCCTCACTGTTCTTCAGGCCCTTTGAAAGATGATAAGTCCTGTGAAGGCATGAAGCTGCACTCCTAGCTGGTCTGATAAACAGACTTTGATCATGCTTTACCATTTACATGATTCTTGCCTAGAGAAGATCGGGAGATTCTGGGTGTGTGTCAGAAATAGCACATGGAAAAACAATGATAGTTGGTAGGAGTTGGGTGACCACCTATCAACCCTGACAGGTATAACCTGCTCTGGTCAGCAGTGCTGTCATAGATATGAAGACTTGAAGAAGCATAGGGCTGACCAGCTGGCAGATTGGGTTGACTAGGTTGCATCATGAAGACCTTAGTGTTATAATAAGCAAAATATGTGGTTTCTTAACTGCATCATATATATATATATATATATATATATATATATATATATATATATATATAAAAAACAAGTTTGCATAAATACAGATATTTGCAAAGATAAATTTCTGTACCTGAAAATATTAATTGTACTGCTATTATGAAATGCATAGGAAATCACGAATATGTCTGTAATCATACACACATCTTTTGAGCAAAGTAGAATATTAGTAATGTGTTAACAGATTATAATAATATATGAAAATGTCACAAGTATATTAAAATAATAATCTGTATAAGTAACTCTGTAAATCATGTACTAGGTTACAGGTATTTGTAATAGCAACTGGATTTTCAAAGTTATGAAATAAAAATTGCAATTACACACTTATAATTTATTACCCTTGCAAGGAAATGAGGTATAAGAGTTACAGTAGATGAAGCCTGTAAAATTGTAACCAAAACAGTTAATTAACTCAGAGTCAACTGACACTGTAACTGCAGTACCACACTACCCTGATCAACTGTGTCACCCTCAACCAGTCCACTATCTGAGGGCTCAGTGGAATGGGTGTGCTTAGGCATACTGAGTATGTCTGAAGGAAATCCATGGGATGTATGAGTCACAACCTCAGTGTCAGATTCAACCTTTGCACCTCCCAACTGTGCATCCATTTGGCTGCCATCATCATCAGAGCCTACAGATACTCCAACATCAGATGGCAGGAATCCTACACTTATACTGTCAGGATCACCTGTGATAATAAACAACAAACACAGGAAAAAAATTACTACTCCCATAAATATTAACCCAAAATATCTGAACAAAAACTAACATTGCACAATTGCAAATGCTACAGCAATACCAATTTCATTACCACTTATCACACATACAGATAATATATATCTAAATAATGCATAGTAAGAACAAAAACAAAAAATTGCTTACCATGTGCAGACGTTTCAACACTTTGCAGGGAGGATGAGCCTGGAAGAAGCAATGAAAGGACATTAAGAAACAGCTCTAACTGAAACTTGTTCTACTGAACTACTCTCTTGTATAACTGTGTGACTTATCAATAGGTACAGATAGAGAAAACATGTATCACAAGCAGCAGCAGCCAAATTATATTTTAGTCTACAAGCCAATATAATGTTGCCTAATGTAAGCTTATGTGGAGCCTGCTCCTGAGACGCACTTGACCTCCCAGCCACATCATCACCAACATCAAGCACAAGGTGCACAGGCTCCTCTGAGCTGTTAGGATCTATGACACTGAAAAGGAACTCCTTATTTGGTGTCAGTGGTGGCATGGTAGCAGGACAACACCCCCCATAGCAAGCTGTTCTCAGGCAACTGCAGCCACTGTCCACTGTGGTGATGGAATCATATCATTGGCCCAATGTCACATATGATCATAATTGTGGCAGCAACCACCAACTGCCTTCACATCAGTGACTAACTGGTTCTAAATCTCTTTTCTGGCAACCATATCCCCCCAGCTTCTCTCAAGTAGGAAGGTTCCATGCCATTTCAGAGCCTGGTTGATGACATCATTCTTAGCATCACTGAAAGGGATGTTTCATGAATTTATAGGCTTAGGGGCCATAATCCTATGTGACATAAAACAGAGAAGGATAACACATTACTATCACATAAGTAATGCATTTCTTCACAAAAAAATAATCAGTCTGAGTACCCTTTGTCAACATAAAGCAGTTGAAACACACTTCTCATTTTGGATAACAGAACACTCCAACAAAAATATAAGAGTTTGTAAAAGCATCCATTCTGTTAACATTCATATAGTGAAAAAACATCAACACCAGATTCATGTAGTTCTGAAACTCACACTGGCATAATGTGACCCTAGTGCTGATGTTTTTGAAGTTTTTGGTTTAAAGATGCATGTTAACAAGCTGTTCTGGATCTTCTATTCATATAGTGAAGACTAAAAAGGCATGTTATTGATTTCTGGTTGACAATTATTCCTAAATAGTAAAGAAGTTGCTTTATGAATGGCTGTCAACTTTCACAGTGCCCACCACTCCTGCAAATGCCTTGGGGCATCTGAGAAGCATAACACCAGTGTCAGTAACATATACATTACATTTCTCTCCAATACCATATGAAATTGTAAAAACAAATGTTAAGAACATAGTTGTGCTAAAAGTATAAGTACAACCTGTCTATCTCATAAATGTAAATGCCTACCAAAATCTGGATATGCAGCTGTGAAGTATAAAATGTGCATACAGATAAAATTTTATTTTTCTCCTGGCTATGTAAATACATTTGTGATATTTTACAAAATCTAAAATGTCCTTGAATAATAGAAGCACACCTTAGTAAAATGACTTCTTTGCAAAGAAATCACCTTCACAAATACATCAACCTTTTGCTTTGTCCGAATACATAAGTCGTCTCACCTTCAAGCACCCTAGTGGTTACCTTTTTACAGTGTATATTTAGCCCTGTCAGCACTGTGAAGATGCAAATGAGGCGTGAACTCATTAAAATTGCTGAATACCAAATGTACAGTATGACTTCATTTATCAGATGTAAACATAGTGTAGCCTCTACACCATTGTCAGGTGGTAATGGTTAGAAACTAGGAGTGATTAGTGTGAGTGAAGGAAACATAACAGCAATTCAGACACCCTTCCCTGCAGTGTGTGTGTCAGTGAGAACAAAGTGTGAAATTAACTTTAGTGAGCTATTAAATAAAACAACACCACACATATATAATTTTTTGTCCATAATAGCACAAATTTCCTGCCTGTGATGAAAACTGTTCTTCAGTGTTATATATTTGTATCACTTATTGACAGCAAAATGATAGAAAATGCACAATACACTGCATGTCTGATATTAAAGCAGAAATAAGGGAGGAATGACCACAATACAAAGAGAAGACAGAGCTGCATTTCTGCAAACATATTCATAAATGCTTTTGTGATCACTCATTGCACTAAATATGTTATCTACACATGTGCAACCAATTGAGAATGTCCAAGAGTATGAACTGTTAATACTGGATATGAAATGTGAATTGCTTGTTTTTTATTGTTGTTGCAAAGCTGTGTATGTGGAAAAGATAAATAACCCAATATAACCACGTTTTGGAAGTGCAATAGTCAGATGGTTCAAATTCAGAGCTGCCTAATTGTTTAAGCTTTGTTTCACTTTTTTTATCTTTTCTGGGGTTTTTTTTGGTTTTACCATTTGCATTGTGCATGAGTTAGGGCAAACATGGCTAACTAGCTAAGAAATGGAAAATTTAGTGTCAGTTGCATTAGAAAGTGCAAACATACTTAGAAACACTGTCCTGTGATCAGCAACATGGATGATAATGACTGCGGAAATTACAACTTTTACCCAGCTGTGTTTATAACAAGATGTAAATGTGTTGAGTTAAACAAGAGAGAAGATAGGTAAAGCAGGGTTACAGTCCCAGAGTAGTTTTTTTTTTACTGTAGAATGTTCATAATGATTATTTTCATGAATAATACAAGTTTGCTATTACCTTTTACATTTGCGCCTTGCCTACATATGTGCAAATAGGGGTCACTGTTTAAGGAAAGAAGTGTAATACTTCATTTAGTTTGCCTTCTTTCACACAAATAGGCTTAGTGGCAAGGTAAATCCATCAGTACTCTAGACAGTACTGAGTGTGGAAAATACACCTGTAGTCTAGCTTTCACTGTGATACCAGTTGTAAGTACAGTAAGTTCATAGTCAGAATACAGATGAGATAGGGTTCAATTCCAGTGCAATCCACTTTTTAGTTAGGGTGTCCCACTCTAATTTTTCAAAAAAGTGATTATAAAGGTAATGCTACATACTAATAGCTATGTATAGCAGCTTGACTGAGCATAAACATACTCTTGTACTTATATATATTACTTGGGTAACTGGTTTATCATGACATTGATGATTATATAATAAAAAAATGCAGTTGCAGATATGTGATGGATACAGCAGTTTACTGACAATCATTACTGACAATCATCTGAAACCCTCCCAAAATGCAAGAATAACTGTGGAACAGAATGTTCTGTGAGTTATGTACCATAAAACACAAATTTATTACTAAAGTTGTGAAATTTGCCTTCAGAGGATCGTAATTGCAGAACATCAAACCTCTGATCATCAAGGACCAGAGGATCGGAGTTCTGCAATATTGAACCCAAAAAAACTGAAATGTGAAAACTTCTTATTTCATGTTTTTGCAGGGGGCAAGCCCTCCAGCATCTCTCACACCTCTTGCTACTTAAATATACCAACTTCAAGATCACATTACAGTGAACAGAATGGTAAAGTTCTCATTCCGCACTGTACAGTGATTTCCAGTCACAGGGTTTGATATTGCAGAACTTCGATCTTCTGGTCCTCAGTGATCAAAGGATGTTCTAAACTTTCAATCCTGTGAAGGAGACCCATTCTAAGACAGTATTCATCCATCAATCCATCAATTCAACCATCAATTCATCCATCAATCCTGTGAAGGGGACCCATTCTAAGACAGTATTTCATCCATCTCTGATGAGAATGCATAAGCCAGAGCCTTGTAATATCACACACACACACACACACACACACACACACACACACACACACACACATGCACACACACACACACACACACACACACACACACACACACACACACACACACACACACACACACACACACACACACACACACACACACACACACACACACAGACACTCACACACACACACACACACACACACACACACCCTTAATGGAACTATAGCACCAGTCAGTCTTTAAACTGTATAACTGTGTATGTTTGATGACCATGACTGCTAAACACTTCTGTAGAATACCACATTGTACAAATTACTTTTAACAGTGTGTAAGTGCCCAAAAATATATGTCAAGTCATCACATTGATCACTCCAAAGTCATGGCTTAAAAACCAAATCATTTAGCATTTCACTGTTGGGTACTGAATAAAGTGGGACTAAGTATAGCAGCACACATGCCACAAATCAGTGCCAAGTTTCACATCACTCAAACATGATTGGCATGGTTGTGTGTGTTTGCAAACTGGTAGCAAAATGCAATATCATTAATTGGTGGGTAAACACGTGTACTGTTGTTGGAGGACCTTTTCAGACATGGCAGGAGATGGGAGAATGGTGCCAAATTCAAGGCACAGAGGTGGGGTGTAAAGGAGTCAAAAATATTTATTGCACTCCTCATGAAGTGCTGTAGCCATAGACTGCTGTAAGGGGACTATAACAAGTGTCAGTATAAGGCTGAGGCTTGAAATAACCTAACCAAGGCTGTCTAGTGTGCCACTGGTATGCACTGGGGAGCAGTGCAAGCCCTATTACAGTGACCTGAAATGGGTCAAGCAGGCATAACTTGACCAGCAGCTGGATGAGTATGGAACTGCTGACATCCCACAGTTGTGTAAATATACAGATAAAGCAACTTTAAATGTTATGGAAAGCTGTAGATAGCTAACACTGGTATATGTAGTGCTTGCAAGTCTCTTTTTCCTCTCCTTTTTTATTTTAGAGCTGCACAGGAAATTTCAGCAAACAGGAATGCACATGTGGAGAGATTGGATAGACTTAAAGAGGCAAGGAGTATGTATGCAACACAAATTAACATGATTGTATTAAACATATTGGGATTCTATAGATCAGTAGAACTTACACATGCAGATCTTAACTATAACAGCAAACACGCATGCTTTCTTCTGTTGCTCTTGGTAATTGTATTAGGCAAGTATAATACTGTATTCATATTAAGTGGCTTCAACTCCCATTAGTACCTATATATTCACATTCAACAAATATTTTTTTTTAATTTTAATTGCAGAAATATTGGCTTTAATGGCATATTGCTAAGTTAATCTGCAGTATCTTTCAAAACATATATAATATGTGCATATTCCAAGGATTACTTGTAACAAGTCATAGTCATGTTTTGGATTGTGAAAGCTGTATAGCTAATATAATAATAATAGTATATTTATTGTAGTAAAGCATGAATGTCACATATAATGGTTCTAATCATCTCTTTTCTTCTTTGTCTCAACTCCATCCCTTATCTCTCTCTTTTTTTAATGGAAATGCACCGTTCTGATGTTATACCTTTCTGTCAACAAACCAAATGGATGAGTATAGAACTGCTGACATCCCACAGTTGTGTAAATATACAGATAAAGCAACTTTAAATGTTATGAAATGCTGCAGATAGCCAACACTGGTGGGTAGGCCAACCACTGTAGCTCAGCCTGTCAACCCTCCACTAGCTGCCACATCAACAGTCAGCACTTGTGAGATGCAATCTGGCAGTACTGCCTCTGTAGCCCTTGCATGACTTGGCCCATCCATATCAGATAGCAGTGTCCTGGCTGTTGGTGCATTGGTATCCATTGGGGGTATTGGTGGAGGCGGTGATTACGCCACTTGCCAGGAGATGTCAGAGACGGTGCATGATATCATAGAAACTAGCTTTGGTGTCCTGCATTAGCTGCCTGGAGAGGTTGCTCATTAAAATACATAAGAGCTCCCACATCAAACATTCTCACAGGGAACTGTAGAAGAAGATATGAATGACAGTTCTAAGGGTGAGGACTAAATTCTCACTGTTCCCATGGTTGATGGGCATGTTCCTCCAATGTCCTCTACCTATCCCCAATCATGATGTCCCCCAGCCTTTTGTGTCTATCACAATCCTTGGATCTGTCTTGTTTGTCCTGTTTGTCTGCACCTGCTTCCTCATTTCCTGACCCTCACATTCCAATGTCACTTACCCAACATTCCTCTCTTCTTGAATTCCAAAAAAAAAAAAGGCACCTGTCCCAGAAAAAAAAATGTTCCATAAATAACTCTCCACTTTGCATATGTATGTTCTCAACATGCTTTATTTGGTCCAATTGGCTATATACAACATTATTGTGTTGTTGTCACCCATCTGTGCTGTAGTGACAGTCCAAATTCATCTAATTTTCTATATGTGTTCACATTATGGTATTGAAGAAATGGATATCTATGGTTCTTTCCGAGTTCCCTCCTGCAAATTCCTTTATTGTTTCTCCTTTGTTCTTCCCACTGTTTACCCCCTATTTCACCACTTTCCTTTCAACCCGACTTTCACACCTTTAATCTGGTCAAAAAATAGAATCACACACCACACACATGGCCAGAAATGGCCGATAAAAAAGCCCTTCACTTTTTGCCATCTGTATTTGTGCAGTTTGCCATCGCACACCAATGCCGAGCAGTGGTGAATGGCTCAATACATCCTATGTCAAAACCTGGCGAGTTTTTGCAATCAAGCACATTATTCCAGTTATCTCAGTGCAATGTTGCTTAAACATGCTGACTAATGGAACACAGTGTCAAATCAGAGTAAAGGTATTACTTTGAACTGTAACTCTGACAGTTTGTTAGACTGCTAAATGTAACAAAATGCAACTTCCTTTGTGGAGTGTTGACATAAATCACTTGACTAAAGATTTTTTTTGTCAATACTATCAAGGGTTCGATTCCAGATTCAACTCACATAATTTTTAGCATGATATTATATGTATATGATATGTTTAATCACCCACATCTTAACATTTGCCACAGTTATGGGTTTTTGTGGAGATATATTGAATTGTGGCCAAAATGAGCACTTGAAGTGACATGAATCCCCACAACTACCACATATTTATCCAACCCTGTACTGTTTGTCATAAGCCTGTTGTCCCTCTGCTAACCCTTCTTTACCCTTATGCCAGTTACTTCATGCTACACAGCACAGCAGTTTAGTAATGAGAACAGAACAAAAACATGTCCATGAATGTTCCATTAAAACAAACATTGTTACATGTATGTTCATCTCTCCTTGCATTCATCCCTTCATTCTCATACCACTTTACATGTGTGTATCTATTAGGTTAATGGATGTATAGGTCATCACATGTTTTCTGTATATTGACATAGCTCTGCTGATGGATAATACAAACATGTTTATCAGTGCTCTTGTAGTGTGCAAGGTTTAAAAATCTGCTACAGGATTATCTTTGTGTCATGTTCAGGAGATGATGGATGAAATGTTCATCTATTGTGAGGTGAAAACTTCCTTGCTCTGAAGAAGCATACTGCACACACTTTTCAGTATATTCAACCATACACAAATAGCATATCGGTTGAGTCATAATAATCAGTTCAAAAGAGGTACCACCCCCTGTCATTTCTAGAAAGCTATACACACAATTACTTTGTGATTTGCAGTGAGGCCTGCAAAACAGCTACTAGTTGTACAACTGTATAGAGGTAGGCATCACTGATAAAATGTGGGGAAGACACGTACTTTAGGGTAATCATTCATAGTCACATTTGCAGTCCTGATCATAGTTACTAAGCTAATGTCATCCTGACACCATTTGTGAAAAATAAGACAATAATCTAGATTGGAACCATTGCTCATCTGTGCTCTGACTATGGGCTTACTGCTCTTATACACTGTGCCACAAAAAGGTGTATTTTCTACATTCAGTACTGTCAATAGTGCTGACAGCCATGCCAGTTTGTGAGATGGAAGGCAAACTAAATTAAACTGTACATGTTTTCTTACCCACAGTGCCATCTTTGCTTGGCACTTAATGTTACGCAAACAGGGAAGGCATAGGCAAAAATTATTAATTTCATAAAACTTTGGCCCCAACATTTCAAATACAGACTACAGCATGAACATCACAGTATCCGTCAGCAATTTTCCACATAGCATGTCTTGAAAACTACTTCACAAGTTCAGGTTTAATTCATGAAATGCGAATAATGCATGAGCTAACACTTTGCTAGTCTAACACTCTTAAAGTCAGATTTGTGCTGTGGCACTAGTGTTAAGCACTGTGTTCTCTAGTTGTGTAACTACATAGGTGGGGGTTCTCATCTCAAAGCAGATAACTTGAGACTGTGTGTGTGTGTGTGTCTGTTCATTCAACTATCACTGACAATTTTCCACCAAGATGTGAGTCTACATCTATATCACACACTCCTCCAAAACATCTTCTCACTATTCACTGATGATGTCATCCTCTATAAAGTGCACTATGATACTGTTAAAGTCAAAGTTGTTTAACCAAAACTGTTTAATCCAACAAAGCTTTCAGGTTCAAACAACCCTTCATCAGTGTATAACATCTAACAAATGACAACTTCCTTATAAACTAATCAGACACAGCCCATTAATTCAACAACTGACAATCAAATAAAATCTTTTAAAGAAAAAGAACCTATTAAAGTAAAAAAAAAACAAATGCAGGCACATTTGTTTATGTTTCAAAGCAGGTTTCAGTGACACTATTAAATTTAAACCAGGAAAGGAATCAACACTAATTTGAAGAATCCACTCATATTCCTTTATTTCTAATCTATTGTTACTGTCACCCCTTCTCAATTTTTTAAAAACTTTATCTATTACCCTAAAGTGAAAGCATGGTCATTTCCACACTCATTACTAGGATTAGCCAGCAAATTGGTGCTAACATTCCTTCTAATGTCTAATCTATGCTCAATAATTCTATATTTTAACTTCCTTGTTGATTTTCCTATATAGAAAGCTGTGTACATATTATAGGTTGCAAGACAGACTATACATATAGAATTACATGTTGCAAAGCAACTAAACATAAATTTCTTTCTAGTTAGTGGATGAATAACTACAACTTCCTTATTAATAAGGTCACAACAACAGCAATTATGACAAGGAATATTCCCAATTTTACTAGAAATATTGCTGTCCAAGGTGGTATATGTATCTTAATAACATAATTTTTGTTTTAAGTTGGGACAGTTGTGGTAAGAGAAGCTAGGGGTCTTATCTATCAAAGGACACAATTCAGGTAGGGATCTCAGTATGTACAAGTTATTATTTATAATTCTCTTGATATCTACTGTATTTCTACTAAATGTCATTATATAGCATAATTTTTCATCTTTTTTTGGTATAACTTGCACTTCAGTCAATTCTTCACTAGATCTTGTCCCAAAATAAGGTTTAGCAACAGATGATCTTAGTCTTATTACATCATTAATTTCCCTATTTAAAATTACTTCATTATAACCCCTCACCATAAACTCATGCTTTAATTCATTCATTTGCTGGCAACATTTATCCATTCTGTGTTTAACCTGCTCATTAGCATGAATTGCCTTTTAATTATACCTTTAAAAATGTGTTGGACATGCATACTACTACAATGTAAAAATGTATTTTTATGAACTGACTTTTTGAACACTGTAGTCTGTGTGTTGCTACCATTATAATAGAAGCATCAAGAAAATTAATACTATTCATCGAACTAGTCATAGTAAATCTCAAAAATTCAGTGTTTGAATTCAGATATTCTAACAAAGAATCCAATCCATCTCTTGTGCCATGCTATATAAAAAAGACATAATCAACAAAACATTTGAAACAGCTTACATTCATTGAATATTGTGGAAGTGTTCCCATTTTCATGAAACAATCATGTAAACACCTTAAAAAAATCACTGGTATCCTTTATATAACTTTTCACATACTTTAAAAATTTTAATAAAAATATGGATATGGGTTCTGTTATCCATCCTCATTCTGAGACAATAGTTCTCATGGGGGATTTTCTAAACATTTATAGACTTTGGGTAACCCATAAAGTATTGGAATTTTTGGGGAAGGGACAGTAAAATAATTAAACAAGTCGATATTAATATCATTCATAGACTGCAAGTCAAAAATCATCATATTAACGCTGCTAAAACAACTATTCACATCATCATTGGTTGCTACTTTAAAAACATTAATATCAGATAAGAAAATATGCATACTGTCTATCTGTGAAATGCAAATAAGAGAGCTGTATAACAGAGGTCGTTTTCAGAAGTTTTTTGATCCATCAATGTTAGAACATGAATCATTAAGAAAACTTGGAGATAATGAGAATATTGTCACCAAGGAAGCTGATAAGGGCGGTGCTGTTGTCATTATGAACAGAACTAAATATTTAGACAGTAGGCTTTGAATTATAGCAATATCAAATTGTTTAATTATTTTACTGTCCCTTCTAAGGTTAAAACTTGGCATCAATGGGCCCTGACAACATCCCAGGCTACCATATAAAAAACTTGAAGCA
Source organism: Protopterus annectens (assembly GCF_019279795.1). Taxonomy (NCBI): domain Eukaryota; kingdom Metazoa; phylum Chordata; order Ceratodontiformes; family Protopteridae; genus Protopterus; species Protopterus annectens. The sequence goes on from NC_056744.1 coordinate 187,987,572, forward strand.
TGACCTAGCAGACCCACAGATGCGTATTTAACAACAGCCTCCAGACAGGCTATGTCCCAGCAGAATTTTGGATAGCAACAATCATCCCTCTGTACGGCTGTATGGGGTGGGGGAACATCAAAATACAGAGAATTGTAGACACATAAGTCTGAATTGCCTCATCGGTAAGGCCATGGAAATAATCATCATGGACTTTATCATCAAGGACATAGGTAATCTCACAAATCTGAAGCCAAACCAGTTTGCATTCATTAAAGGTAGATCATGTCTGTTAAATCTGGTTGACTGCTTTAAGAAGGTCACCAAGGCCCTGGATGAGGGAATTGCTGTGCATCCTGCCTAACCTGACCTGGCCAAGGCATTTGACGCAATTCCCCATTCAGGTATAAGAGAGAAACTCTCTTAACTGGACATAAACCGCTATGTCACCAGATGGGTAATCAAATGGATCACTAGCAGGACACATACTGTCAAAGTGGGTGAGTTCACCTATAGCAAGAAGTCAGCCACCTGGGGTGTATCACAGGTTTCTGTAGTAGGCCCTTTTCTGTTCATTATTTATTTATCAAAAATTAATGCAAATGTAGAAAGTTTTTGTCTGACCAAGTTTGAATCTGACTGCAAATTAGGGTAATTCATGGAATCCACAGACAATGCTGGTAAACTGCAGAAAGCATTACATTCAGAAATGATTGTTGCCAAAGCTGTGGAGAAAAAATAAATGAAAAAAACATAATTATTCCCTTTTGTAAAGCAAACACCCCACCTAATTATAATATAGAGAGCACCCCCCCCCCTGCAAGGGCAGACTCAGTGGTGCATGATCTGTGTACTCATACTGAGAATAATCTGAACTTCAACCACCCTGTGTCTACAGTGGTGAGAAATTCCTTCTATGCAGAACAACTCATAAGTAAGAGTATGGCATCTACATCAAAGGATGTTATAATTTCATTGTACTCAGTCCTCATTGCACCAGTAATTGACTACAATGCACCCTTTTGCATGTACATCACCAGACACCTGCAACAGCTAGAGCAAACCCATAGTTTTTTTTCACCAGGAAGATACAGGTTAGAAAAAATCAAGTTCTATTTGGAAATACTGAAAGTCCTATCACTGTATTCTGTCTCCTACAAACTACTTATGGGCACTCTGTGTGTAGCCTATAGGGCAGTGTCACATCTGGCCCTGCTGGAAATGTTACACATTTGTAAAAGAAAATGCACATGAGTCACTCATTCCAAGGATCTTAACGTAGCCTCTGACATAAATAAATCATGTCAGAGAGATAGATACTTCTCTAAGACTACCCCTTATCTGGAACAAGCTTCCCATTCATGTAAAACAAAGCTCTTTACTGATCCTCTTTCATGGAATCCACAGAATTCCTTGTAGTTCTAGATATAATCAATGTCTCTTGTAATACATAAATAGTATTCTATGTGTTTTATTTTTTTCTTGATCCAGACTAATAACTATCCATGGTAACTTAATATCTAATAAAGGGATCTCATAGTTAAATCTTCAATTTGTATACTTTTTTGTTTAATTCTGAGGCTTTTCTCCCCGGGCCTCCACTGAAAATGGAAATTATCCAGCTGGACTAGCCCGGTCAACAAATGTAAAATAAAATAAAATAAATAAAATAAAATGACCTAGATCAATGGATGTGTAATCTTAAATTTACTCCACCCATGTCCATCATGGACAGAGGCAGTCAGTATTACATATCATAGCATAGGCTTATGCTTCTGTGATCTTTGCTTGTATACCTACTGAAAATTGTTAAACTCATGTTAAGTCTGTCTTGGCTTATATGGAGTCTTGGTCCTTTAGCACAGTACTCTCCTATAAACATATGAACCTATGCAGTGCAACTGTAGCCTAAGTACAGCTATAGTGTGACTGTACTGCATCATGGATGTACCAGTATATCACATCAGTATTACCATTTGATAACTTGTATGAACACATATGGATGTGTGTCCAGATTACATGGCAGTATAACAGTTTGAATGGCAATGTCAGGGAGACAGTGATCGCATGGCGCATGTGCTGAGTTTTGACATGTGCTTATAGAGGATGCTCCATTTACTGCTTGGTATGTGTATAATATCACAGTGACAGCGTCCTTGATCATTGACATGGGCATAGTTGATGCATTGGCATCATTCTCCCATACTGCTGTACCATTCATTATAATGTATCTATTCTTAATTCAAACATGAATTGCTGATGCTTCAGACAATATCCATTGGCATTACATGTGGCAGATGCATGCAATACACAGCTGTGTGTAGGGAATCCACTCACAGGGGTGTGGTGTTTGTTTGTGCTGTTATCCATATGGCCAATACCTACATCAACCAAGGATACTTTAGTCAAGTGCATCACATTTGCCACAGTGAGCTCCCACATATCTGGAAGGCCATACAGAAGCATTCTTTGGGATGTATGCCCATTAGGATTTGACAGTGCAGACTTCCCTTCGAGGTGTTCTACTAGATTCTTGTGTGATACATCTTTCTGTGATGCGCCCAGTAAATACACAGCTCAGTGATGAAAGTGATGTCATGGGTTTGATTCTTGCAGGTGGTGATTAAGGCTTATGTGTCATGCAAACCTATCAAATGACCATGACTGGCCCTTATTTCAAATCCAGTTTTAACAATGCCCCTCTTAAATCATCCAAAAATCACTCATTTTGGGAAAGAGCTGGTGAATTCCACTTAAAGAATGCTGACAATCATTATAGTTATAGACGTCTTATCCTGAAGACCATGTGTAATAAGTTACATTCACATATTCTGTCAATGTTGCAGATTAATGGTCATAATATTGTAAAAGTGTGCATGATCGTGCCTGTTCTGTCTACATTTATCTAGCAGTCTGTTGATATGTGTCCCTAAACGGTTGAGACATGTGGTGATATGCCAATCATATTCAAAAAAGTCATTTGTCAGATCTTCAGAGTATGCAGATTCACCTAATTTATATACCATCCTTGTTAAATGTCTTCTCCAGTGAGCATGTCAGTGATGTTTATATCACAAAGATTCACCTCCACTGGCATGTAAACTTCTGTGACTGTCACATATATACTGTAATGTGTGTTTGTATCATTATTTAAAAAAAAAACAACCAAGCAGAAACTTTGCAATGTGGAGGGTGTGAAGTTCAATCCTTGAAATATGTTATGCACCTAGCACACTAATAAAAATCGAACTGCAAAATATGTACTACAAAATAATAAAATAGTAGGGAGTCCAAATTGAATATCCTTTATTGAAACTCACAAACAAGCTATCTTATTTGAATATACTCAACGTTATACTCAACTAGAATAGCTTGTTTGTGTGACTCAATAAAGGATATTCCATTTCTAACATAACTGTGGACTATCTACTATTTTATTACTTTGTAGTACATATTTTACAGCTTGATTTTTAGTAGTGAACTAGGTACATAACATACTTCAGGGAATGAACTTCATACCCTCCACATTGCAAAGTTTCTGTTTGGTTTGTTTTTGATCCAGTATAGGTTGCATACTAGGTTTTCTGAGACTTCGAGGGATACCATGGATTTTTCTTTTTATATCATTATTTACTTACTGAGGAGTACGTATGCACAGTACTGTCTATATATGTGCTTAATGTTGTGCTATTGACTTGTGCTGAAGTGCACATACATTGACATATTTAATTTTAGGGACATTGCCATATTTAGCATGCCCTCTTCCTCTTTATTCATTCCTATCATTTATCTCTGTGACCATTTTCATCAGCATACTTACCCTGCCCACTGTACATTTCTTTGTATTTGCCCTTCCCGTTTACCCCCCCCTTCCATTATTTCATTATTCAAATAATTTTTTTAGTGTATATTGCACTGAGTGCACTTTTCTTTACTATGTTATTACTGATGATATTGCAGTATTTGTAACTCCTTCTAGTCATTGTGGCTGTCAGCACAATGGCATCAAGCAAGTTTGCCAGCAACCAAAACTTGAATGCATCTTTTTTCTGTGCTCATCTGCTCTGCACACTTTCCTGGCCATGAAACTGTGCTTGTATTCCTGTAAGTGCAATGAGCAGCATGGGTATCCAATTAGCGCTGCTATTCATTGCACTAACATGTAAACTCTGTGCAGGCTTCACACAAAACCCACGCAGAGCTTATTGAATTCCTGGGGATATTTTTGTCTTATTAGTTCATAGTATGTTTAAGAAATCATTATACTAATGTGAAGATAAAATTGAAAGAAGCGCTGTTTTACAGCTGTTTTCTGTATTACTCATAAGGAATATGTTGTTATAACTTTGCAGATGAAAGAAATACAACTGAAGACACAATAGTTCAAGCTAATGTTTTCAACCTGAATTTTAACCTAAGTACATGTGATTATTACAAGAGTATTTTTAGTACTGTATTCAATGTACTGCAAGTACATAAACTGAGAAAAACACACACCCTTCAGGAAGTCACAAGCCCTTACCATCATAGCCGGATCATAATCAAATGGGGCCCTAGGCAGGATAATGGATCAGAGGCCCCCATACACAGCCCACCCCCATGCATGCATTCCAGCATCTCGTAACTTAGCTATATCTCCCCAGTTAGTATAAACACTTGTAAAATCTTTTCAGTGCGCATACTGTTTTCTGCTTTACTTCTACAGTGATTATTTGGATTTAATTTAAAACTTTTACATCAAATTTTCTAGCACAAACTCTGATAGGCATTTGCTAATCAAAGCAATACAGTCTTACACTAAAAACAGACCTAGCATTAAAACTTCTCTGCCCTTAAAACTCACATTCATTGAAACAGCACTGAAACCCGCATTCAAAGAAAATGCATCAGGCCAGTAGCAGATATAATTTATCTATGGGCTGTTTTCAAATCATAGGCCCCTTGTACACATTTTTAGGACCATGCATACATGCATGTGTTCTTTGATTCAACTTCTTGATTGTATTAAATTATATTCCTTGTATAAAACAGCATCACTTGTTAGAGCATGTTTTAAATGTATTGTTTTGAACATTTCTCCACTAAGCAAAGAAACAAAAATGCATGAACCAATAATGACAAAGCTGCCCAATTCAGAACATTTCAACCATAAAGGTCTACTCAAACTTCTGTCATTACAATCCACATTGCAATCCACCAATATCAGTCAATATGCACAATCTCTGCAGAAATAAAAGTCATCTGAATAATTCCACATTAAAGAGATCTGTAACTAATGAAGATGTTGCTGCTAGCAAACAACTTTATATTTCTGTGCTTCATCAACAAAGTCAGTGCTTGCTGCCCCTGAAGAATAAATTGCCTGTGTTACATTAAAAAAAAATGGTAAGCTGCTAATATTGCAATAGGGAACAAGTAGCAAACTAACAAGAGGTTCACACTTGATAGGCATCTCATCCAAAGGGGGTCATACTCAGGACTGCAGCACCACACCCTCCTTAAAGTGCACTAGTAATCCATCTACATGGTGTGGAAGTGGAACCCACATCCTTCTGCTTTAAGAGCAAGTATGCTACCTGTTGTGCTACTAACAGCACTTTAAAATTCTTTAGCACAATAGTGATATCATTTTTCAAACAAAACAGTTGCACATTATAAACAGATTTATCATGAGCAGCAGTAGACATCTTTTCCCTTGAAGCTCAACGGTCCTTGAAAATGCACTTGAAACTCAATTCCTTGATAAATGCACTTGACACTCAATTCCTTGAAAAATGCTCCTAAAACTCAACTCTATGAACACACACACACACACACACACACACACACACACACACACACACACACGCACACGCACACACACACACACGAGTGAGTTTACATTCATTCCACGGAAACAGCAGCACAAGAACAGAATGTCGACTTGTATTTAAATTCCATGCATGTGGAAAGGAAGAAGACACAGAAGGCCTTCTTAAAGAAAAACACTCTTAAAAACAAAAAAAATGTAGATTTTTTAATGAAAAAGTAAATGTGACAGTTCCTTAACAAGTGGGCTCCCTCACAGCCAGTGGGCACAGGGCAACTGCCTTGGTCACCTGGTGCTGGATCCGGCTCTGCTTACCATTTGAATTCTTCATAAGTATGTATAAGCACCACTCATATAATTCTTCCGAAGTACTAAAGCACATCTGAAATCACTACCCCTCATTGCATGCATAAGCACTTCCTGTACATAAGGTTTACTTCAATAAAGATTTTACTGCAGTATTTCAATTTTGTTGAAATGGCATGTAAACAGTGCTGTGTGTATTTATTGTGCTTTTTCTGGTTTGTCTCTCCCCATCCCTTTTTTCTTACTTTGCTTATGTATTCTTTTCTTCTTTTCTTCTTTTTTCTTTTGTTTCTCTCCCATTTGTTTTCTATTTTTTTACAGGTTCAAGTCCCTCAGGAGGAGACCGGGCATGTACCTGCCAGCCTGGTGATTGCTCACCCTGTGCAGATCCGGGGACATCCTCACAGGGTCAGAGTGGAGGCACCAGTCTACAGGTAATCTGGCTCATAGTAGCCTGGCAAGCCTCATGGAATGGGGTTTTGGAGTTTGATTGGGGATGTATTAGTAGAGGTAGTAGACAGGAGAATTCAGCGAGATGAAGCCTCACTTCAGTGTGTAGGAGACATGCAGTCCCAGATAATGCTGACTACCACAACTGCACCAGCACAGGTTCCTACCCCCTCAACATCTGGATCCTGCACTGCAACACCATCTGGCAGTGGATGTGTTGAGGCTCTGTGGACTGGGATTCCAGCTGGCACTTCCTCAGCCATTCTTCCTTCATGATTTCTCCTTTATCCTCTTCCCTATTTCCTGCTCACACTACCCCCATATAAAAAATTATAAAAAATAGGAGGCTCTATCCCCCCCACAAAAACATAGTGCCCATCTTCTCCCACCTCCTCCAGCATAAACCCTCTTGATGTTTCCCTTTTGTGTTACCCTCTTTGTTTTGTCTTCCATTTTTTAATCTTTCCTGTCACCCCCTTTCTATTCTGTAATGAAACCATAAGGGTGCCCAAAAACGTATACCCATATATAAATAATAAACCCCTTTTCTTTAAAAAAAAATCCCCCGTAAGTGCTGCACAGTCCATAGCTTTCCTAAAACACTTTGAGCATGACTGAATTCAGCCATGCTTGCCTACAATATGTGCAAGAAAAATAACACCAACACTCGTGATTTTGCAAAGTAATTCACAAGTTCATAATACCCAGCTTTATACAATTTTTGTGAAAAGGAGGTGTGTTTTCAAAAAATACCTTGCTTTTGTGTATTCATTGCCAGTGCCTTTTCATTGACTTTATTTGCATATCCATGTAGTGTGACTATTTGCTGATAGCTGTAACTTATTTACAAAGCCACGAACTATGAATACCGACCTAAAGGTCAACTTTACAGTACACAGACTACATCTGGTGCAATGCAGATAAAAGTCTAGTGAGACTATTCATGATCATGTAAGTTAAGCCCAAATGTTAACAATGAAATATCAGATTTTTGAAAAAGAAGTGATTATCTGACTGAAATAATTATTGCTAGTAAGCTCCATGATACATTCAGGGACAACCTCTATAGTAAATATAAAGGGGATACTATTATAGATGTGCTGACTGAAGGTCAAAATTATGAAGTTATGTCCTCAGGTAATCAGTAGTTATGCCACTTTGCCTTGTGTTATTCTGCAAACATACATGCTGCAACAAGAGCAAGAATGAGAGAAAATGCAAGACAGATTATAAGTCACATTGCCGCCCTGAATATAATTAAATATGCTCTGCATGTGACAAGTAATAGCAATAGGCAAAATGCTGCAAAACAAAACAGAAGCAGAGGCAATCTTCAAGCCAAAAAAGGAAGTGTAAATGTCAGCCATCATACCAGATGCTCCAAATGGATGCTGACTCCAAACTAAAACACAAGAAAAAGGAATGAGTTACAAATCAATGCAGCTGATAATGTTGAACATATTAAGGAAAGTGATTACCAAAAGACATTCTACTCCTTTACAGTTAGTGCAACATGCGTGCGTGTTGGTGATCTCAGAGGAGGCCAGGATGAAGCCTACCTAGCCTCAGACATAAAGCCACTTGGCTCACCAGGAGTTGCTTGCTCACTTATTTGAATTGGGGACATCACAGTATGCTGTTCAACTTCACTCAGTCAGACAAATGTGTGGCTTTTCAGCACATGCTATAAAGTACCTATAACCAGAGCATGAAATTGAAACTAATGTCTTATAGTGCTGATGGGGTTCCTTAGTTTGTAGCCATAACTGTTCCTTTTTTCTACATGAATACTGGATGGACAAATGCCAAGTTTTATGTTGTAGATGCACCTAAATCAACAATAATTGCTTTACCCACAAGGAAACTGTTAAAACTCCTATTTTCATAAAAACTGAACAATCAAAAACCACAGATAAAGACGTGTGAGTCTGTCATAGACATATTTTATTTTATTTTATTTTTATTTTACATTTGTTAACCGGGCTAGTCTAACTGGATACAAGTCCATTTTCAGTGGAGGCCCGAGGAGAAAAGCTCCGCTATCTACTACATGGTAACAAAACAGTACATACAAAATTCACAATGGTTATAAATCAAAAATAGATATAAATCACAAATAAGAAAGGCAGTAGCAACAATTTCAGGAAGTTACAAAAAAAGGGGGATAGAGAGACAAGGAAATTATTTAAGTACAGATGTGGGAAGAAAAGGGAGAGAAGAATTAAGTTCTTTAAAAAAGTTAACAAAAGTGTTACTAGAGAAGTAAAGTTATTTAGTTAAGATAGTCATATTTCAGGTCGAAAGGAAAAAAAAATAAATTGAAGAAATAGATTTGGGAGAAAGTATGAGGGATAAAAGAGGAGAATAGGAGGTCAAAGAGGAGCTAGATCAACTGGGATTGATGCAAGAGCAGAGCCAGTGTTTAGTTAGAAAGAGTTTCAGTTTAGTCTTAAATAGTGTAATGGAAGTCTGGGCTATAAGGTCTGAAGGAAGTTGGTTCCAGATTTTACCAACTGAGTTGGAAAATATGGAGTCACCTGCTGTATTCCTTGAAAGAGAAGTTTGAATCAGTATTTTATTAGAAGAGCGTAGGGCTTTTAAGTTGTTGTAGGGTTTTATAAGGGTGGAGAGCATGGGTATGTTTTCAGGGTGGTAAAGGGCTTTGTGGGCAATTGTAAGCTGATAGTACTGAATTAGGTGGGGTAATTCCAGCCATCCTAGGTTAGAGAGGTTCAGACAGTGATGTGTTTTATATGGAGAAGCAGTGGCAAATCTCGCAATGTTGTTGTAGGCTGTTGTGAGCTTATTAATGTTATGCTTAGATAGAGTAGTATAAATGGGGGAAGCATATAGTAAAGTGGAGATAAGATGTTTTCTTGCTATGGTAGTTCTTGCTTCAGGGGTTAGGAATGTTCTGATTCTATAGAGAAAACCTAGCTTTCTATTAGTTGCTTTTATGCTGGAGTTGATGTGAAAATCAAATTTTAGTAGGTTGTCAATAGTAATACCCAATAGTTTGGTTGTTTGGTCAGGAGAGATAAGGGTGCCATTGTTAGAAGTAATTGTGAAATTAATAGAGGGAGACAGGTGTGTAGGTAAGAAGAGGAGAAGTTTAATTTTCTTAGGGTTTAAGAGAAGACAGTGGTTGGAGAACCATTGCTCAATAGTAGTGAATGTCTTTTGGGTAAGGTAGTGAAGGTCAGCTTAGTTTGTGGCAGAGCAAATGATGGTGGTGTCATCAGCATACTGAATGCAAGTAGTTAAGGGTGTGGCAAGATGCAAGTCATTAATAAAGATGGAAAATAAAAGAAGACCTAAGATGGAGCCTTGAGGGACTCCTAAGGTGGTGGGGAGAAGTTCAGAGAGATTGTTGTTCCATAAAACAGCTTGTTTCCGGTTTAGAAGATAGGAAGTGAACCAAGTTAAGGCAAGATTATCGAGAGACAGCGATTTTAAGCGATGTAGGAGGAGTTGGTGATTCACCATATCAAAGGCTTTAGACAGGTCTACAAAGAATGCTGATGAAAGAAGATTGTTATTACGGTTAATATTAATGGAGTCAATAAAGGATAATAAGGCTGTGGTGGTGCTATGGTAAGGACGAAAGCCATGTTGGCAGTTAGCGAGGAGATTGTTAGATAGGAGGTGATTTAGTAACTGTTTGTGGATGCATTTCTCCATTATCTTTGCAATAGGAGATAGCAGTGCTATAGGACGGTAGTTAGAGTATTCAAATTAATCACCTCCTTTGAAGAGGGGGATGATGTGTGAGATTTTCCAGAGGGAAGGTATAGTACTTTCTGTTATGGTTCTGTTTATTAGTATAGAGATTGGGTAGGCAACCGCTTTGGCACCTAGCTGGAGATATTCAGCTGGGAGTTTGTCAGCTGAGGGGGTAGAAGCTTTAAGTTTTTGAAGTAAATTTAGAATATAGGAGGTAGGTGTGGGTTTAAGTTGCATAAGTGGAGGAGTGAAGCTTGGGCTACCTAATAAAGAGGGGTCAGGGGTTTGTTGGTTGGCCAGATTAAGTATTGTAGACGTAAAGAAGTTATTAAAAGCATTAGCTGTTTGTAAGGGAGAGTCAGGGCAGGAGCCAAGTGGATTGGGAGTTTCAACTTTTCCGGGGGAAAGAAGTGTGTTAATAGATTTCCAAAATTTGTGTGGATGGTGGTGGGAGGATTGCTGTAACTGGGTGTAAAAGTTCTTTTTATCTTTTATGATAGCTAACTTTGTCATGTTCCTTTTTTGTTTGAAGGTAAGGTGATCAACGGGGTCTTTGGAGGTTTGCCACTGAGACCAGGCTTTATTCCTATTAAGGATAAGCTGTTTTGTGTTGGATGTAAGCCATTGGGCTGTATTATATTTCATGTGAATAGATCGCATGGGTGCATGTTGATCTAAAATAGTAAGAAAGGTTTTATTAAAGTGGTTAACAGTGTTGTCAATTGGGAGAGTTTTGAGAGGAGACCAGTTAACCAGGCTAAGTTCATTTTGAAACTGATGAGGGTCAAAGTAGATAAACGAATTAGGGGAGGTGGTTTTAGGTGAGTTTTGTGCCTAATGATGTATGTGAGAGAGTGGTCACTAAGGTCATCTGGGAGGGTGCCTGTTGAATACTTTTGTTGGGGACTATTTGTCAAGATCCAGTCAAGTATGGTATCTTTGTTATTGCTCTTATTTGTTCTAGTTGTGGAGTTAATGGTTTGGTGGAATCCATGCAGGTTGATAAGGGTGGATGGATTAGTTTGGTTACAAACATTCCAATCAATATTGAAGTCACCTAGCAATATGGTTTCTTGAAGAAGGTTAGTAGAAAAACAGTTAAGTAGGTTTTCTAATATGGGGGGGTTGTTGCCTGGGGGAAGATAGGTGCAGATAATATTAATAGTTTTGTATGGGTTAAGAGAGAGTTTCGAAATAATAAGTTTGGACCTGAGGATATCGGACCTGAGGAAATCAGTGGTACAGATAAGCTCAGGTAGAAGTCAAATGGAAAACAAATCATTAACCCATCACTGGAATGTGCCTTCATATCAAGGGCAAATTACAATCAGAACTAGCAGGTTTGTCCAAACTGAGGTTTTGAGAAAAGTATAAGAATATATGGACCGGTGTTTCGGCCTTGCATTTAGTACTAAAAGGAATGGTTCTCTGTGCTTATCACCAGATTAGCAGAAATTAAACATCAGTCAAAAGAAATGTCTATACAACATTACAGGTGTTCGGAAACATAATGCAAAGTCTGCAAATGCAATAGCGTAGAGCAAATATGAGACCAAAGGATACTGGTCAACATGTTGATGAAGAATCATCATTTTAAACAATATTTCAGACTCCATTTAGTCAATACTGTTGAAAGCACCTCTTTCTAAAATGACACATCATATCTTGGAAGGTTTCTTCATGGCATTGTCATCATTTGCTGAAGATAGAGCTGTTTATGAATAAAATGAAGATGGCTATAATGGAAACTTGACTGGTCTGATGATGGACAGGGCTGACAAAATAGCACTTGTGTTTATCAGTGACTATACAAAATAATGTAAACAATTTTTTTTTAATCTTTACAAGAGCAATATTATTTTTAATGACACATAGTCAAAGACATAGAGAAAATGCTACCTCCGTTAAGTAAAGATGACTTGTACAGACTTGTGGGAGTACCGAACTATGTATCTCTGAATATGTCAAATCTCCCAGAAAAAGCACACACCCTACAACGCTTGCTGAAACCAGCAATACATATGGCACTGAACACTGATAACCATTCTTTGAGGAATTTATGTCACAGGTCACTGTGAATGCTTGCTTAACATAACAATCCAAAAACAAAATATAATTCTGGCAGTAGATCTATCATTTAAAAAGATTTGTTATAACCTTGGTACGGTGTAAGAGGATAGTTACATTTGGTTCTAAAACACTAATATGGATGAAGTCCTGATGCAGTAATATTGAACATTAACCTACCCAAGCAACAAGGACCTCCGAAGCTGAAATGCAAACAAACACCAATCACAACCAAAGTGACACATAGCTCACAACACCAGTGTGCCACCCAATAACAGCCCCTAAGGCAAGACAATGTACCCAATACTTTAGTCATAGGTGACTCTATAGTCAGGCACACTGATGTCTCACTCACCAGGCTGAACAAGGAGAAAATTACAGTCAGCTGCTTGTCGGGTGCCAGGATCCACTACATAATGCATGCACTCAAGTCACTCCACAACAAGTACAAATACGACTCTGTCATTGTCCATGCTGGAGTGAATGACTTGAGACTTACCTCCCTGGACTACCTGAAAAGAGACATGGAAGAGCTCTTGGATCATGTGGCCCAGGCAGGTATGACTCTAGCCCTGAGTAGCATCCTGCCTTCACCCAGAATGATACCACAGTATAAGGACAAAATGATTGACTTCAACAATTGGCTAAGCTTCTGGTGTCATTCAAAGGGGATATAGTATTTGTCTGCCTGGGAAGACATGATCTACAAACCACGATACTTTGCCAGAGATGGTCTGCACCTGTCACCCCTGGGATTCAGGTTACTGGCTAAAGCTCTTGACATCCCTATAGTGCCATTTTTAGGCAAGGTTCAAAGGATAAAACCACCACTGTAACAGATACAAACATGCAAAATCTGAAGGTAATGCTACTCAATGCTAGAAGTCTAAACCTCAAAATGCACTCTCTCGAGGCACTCCTAAAAATGGAGAACATCGATATCTGTGCAGTAACTGAGACCTGGTTCAAGGCTCCAGATAGCACCCCTGCAATACCAGGCTACAACTCTTACCACACTTTTCAGCCACAAAACCAAGACCGAAACCCTAAAGGTGGAGAAGTGTCCATATTCACCAAGGATATTCACACCTCCAGGCTAGTTACCCAACACAATGCATCTGAAATTCTCCAGGTGCAACTAACACTAGGTAAGACTGCAATCCAAATTGCAGCTTGCTACCGATCCCCCACCATGCCCCAAGATTCTCACTGCACCTTTCTAAACATACTGAAAAATATTAAGATACAACCAAACACCCTAATACTGGGTGATTTCAACTACCCTGCCATTAACTAGGAAAACTACTCGGGTACCAACTCCTTTTCCCAACGGTTCTTGGAATTCATAAATTCCAATGCCCTGGATCAACTAATCCATTGTCCCACCAGAGGCTCCAGTATCCTAGACCTGGTCATTACCAACATAGGAGATAGATGCTCCACACCAGTGGTCACCCCCTCATTGGTCAGGTCTGACCATAAGCAAATCACCCTTGATATCCTCATCCCACCCCCACTCACCTCCTTAAAAAATTTCTCCAAAGCCAACTTCATGCTACTGAAGTCAGAAGTGACAAACTTCACAACACCCACACAGACGGGATCTGAAAGTTAGATTGCATAATCCTACACTAAGGCACTGTATGAGCACATCCACTCGTGCATGAATTGTGCCATCCCAAATAGAACCAAGATGCTCTTCTCCAAAAAAAAGCAAGCCAATCTGGTGGTCCCCTGCTATAAAAAAACTATACAACAGAAGGAAGAAACTGTTGCAGAAAAGAGGAAAATCCCAGGATGCAAAAAACTCCCTTAACAGCCTCAGTAAGAAGCTGAGATCCCTCATAAAATCCTCAAAAGCTAGTTACAAAAATAAAATTGCCAAAGATTCCAAAGACATCCACAATGCATTCTATAGTTATGTCACGAATCTAAATGGCAATGCTCAGATCTGCTCTGAGCTACAACAGAATGACATTAAATATATTGATCCCAAGGATATTGCTATATCCTGGCAGATCAATTTAGTGCCAACTTCACCCCCCTCTCACCCCCTAAGGGGCCCATCTCAATACCAAAAGATTGCCAAATTCTGGTAATCTCGGCCACACAGGTAGAAACCGCACTCTCCAAAGCTAAGAATACAGCATCCATGGGACCAGATGACATCCCAGGCTGTGTATTACATGAACTACAAAATGAACTGGCACCTCTCCTAAGTGTCATGTTTAATCATAGCCTCACCTCAGGCTCCGTGCCCACTGAGTGGCACACAGCTACAGTTATCCCACTCCACAAGGGGGGATCCACCTTGGATCCCGGGAACTACCACCCCATCAGTCTGACAATCCTGATCTGCAAGGACATGGAACGCATTATCATGGAAGTTATAAACAAAGACATTGGCAACCTTCAAACACTGGACCCCACCCAGTTTGGGTTTGTGAAGGGCCGATCTTGTCTCCTGAATCTGATTGACTTCTTCGAATCAGTCTCCAATGCTGTGGACGAAGGTAAGGTGGTCCACACAGCCTATCTGGACCTCATAAAGGCCTTTGACACCATCCCCCACTCTGGAATCATAGATAAACTAACTAAGCTGGGCATAAATCCCTATGTCACTCGATGGGTTGCCAACTGGCTTACTGACAGGACCCAGACTGTAAAAGTAGCCAACTCCAAATCCAGCTCCAGACAAGTGACAAGTGGAGTACCTCAGGGTTCAGTCCTGGGACCACTCTTGTTTGCATCTACTTCTCTGAAGTGCAGGCCAATACTAAGGGACTATGGTTAACAAAGTTTGCAGATGACTGCAAACTGGAAGCCATTACTGAATCCCCAAATGATGTGGATATTCTACAAAAGGGCCTTACAGAAACAGATGCCTGGTGCCAGAGCCATGGGCTCAAGCTTAATGCCAAGAAATGTATAGTTATCCTCTTTGGAAAAAAACATGTACCCATGATTTACCACATAGGTGGCAGGACACTAAACATCGAAAGTGTGATGAGAGACTTAGGGACACAGGTGGACAGTGTTCTCACTTTCGATAACCACATCACCACAACAGTCAGAAAATCCTTCTATGTGGCACACCTCATCACTAAGGTCTTTTCATCCAGAAAAAAGGAGGTAATTGTCCCACTGTACTCATCCCTCATTAGACCCATTATAGAGTATAATGCCCCATTTGGTATGTACCTCACAAGACATCTGCAACAGCTGGAAAGGCCACAGAATTCCTCACTAAAAAAATCACAGGCCTAAAGCAGATGCCATATGCTGACTGTCTAAAAAAACTCCAGCTATACTCTGTGGCATATTGTCTACTCAGAGGCAATCTCTGCTTAACATAGTAAACCATGTCAAACCCTGAGCTGTTGGACAAGAAATCCCAATCCATCAGAGCCACACTCTCCAGGGATATAAACCTTGTCATCACAATGAACAAAACATGCTTTAGGGATAGGTTCCTGACCCAGAGACTCCCCATACTCTGGAATTGACTGCCCATGCATGCCAAGCAGAGTGCCTCATTGGCCCTCTTCAAAAGGAACCTTGATGATTGGATGGGAGATAGGAAATTCACCCTGGGGATCATGTCATTCACCCTGCTAGACAGGGATCCAGAGAAGTAAATATTGTGAGAAGAAATATCCAGGGAATTGTTATGGTTAGGCTTGTATAGGCCCTAGGCCCGATAGCCTAGTACCAGCCTATGAACCTATGAACCTATGGAATGCTTGCAATTGTTTATGGAATACAGCACTAGCACACTTTTTTATTTTGGGAAGCCATTTGCTGTGTAATTGGGCCACAAACTGCTTATTAGTGTTTGTGCAAAATGCCTGCTGCACTCAGCAATCTACCATGCATGCTCCTCAGAATGCAATGGCACAACTGTGATTTATCAAGCTGAGTTCCAGGTTACCTTAGCAGACACTCTCACCTGACTTTCTAAACCAGAAAATTATAGCGGCATCGATAAGGATGAGCATGTATAGGAAACTGAGGCAGAAACTGAATATCCAGAAATGCACGCTGTGGCAATTATCAACCTTCTGAAAGACGGACAAGGCATTCTTCTCAAAAATACTTCAGATCACTCCAAGCTTAATACAGTAAAGGAGGTGGATTACCAATGACAGCCAGAAAGGATACAACAAGAGTTACCAAAAGGCTTATAAACTTAATGTTCTTAGAAGCAGGAGTTGTATTCAAACTCATAGGAATTCATTCCTGAAACAATGATTAAAGGTATTTTTTAAAGCATCTCAAAGCAACTTCACTAAGATTATCAAGCCACTGAAAATGCAAAACATCTTATAAAAGAAAGTGTTTATTGGCCAAGAATCAGTGATGACACTGAAAGATTGTATCGGTCCTGCAGGAAATGTGCAGAATATCAAAATGCCAACTCAGCAACATCTTTGGATTCACATACAATGCTATCTAAACCTCACAATATATTTCTTCTGATCCTGCTTAACTAAATGATCACCAATATCTGCTAGCTCTAGATATGTATACTTTAAATATGCACTTATTGATGACACAACTGTGCCTTTATCAAGTCAAGCAGAGACAATACAGTTCTGCATCTCTTTATTTGGAAGATCAGATGCAATAGTGACTAAGAACCTGTATATACAGGCCAATCATTAGGGACTCTACTGTGGAATGAGAAACCAAACATGTGATGAGTTTACCACATTAGCTAAAAGGTAACAGGTTTATAGAAGAATACACATCCATTACCCAAAAGGTAACAGTCCTATAGAAGGAAACAGGCAACACACAAACTCAGCTATCAGGAAAAAAAATGGAAATATGGAGGCAATATACAAAGAACACTACTAAATTTCAGAGCAACTCCTATTTGTACTCAAGTACCATCACTTGCAGAGGTGCTGTTGGGTTGGCCTGCTGTTCCTTTTTTTGCCATGTCATGTTAGTCCATGTAGACATAAATATTATCTTCACCAAGAATCAAGGTCTGCACCCTTGAAAACATATTACATCTGCAACAGTTGTAAAGGCCTTTCACCATGCTATCCCAAAGAGCATGCATAAGTCCTAGATCATGAGAAGAAAACTTGGCATGCAGGAATGTTTGCACAAAAGTGTGAAGAGACAAAAAGCTTTATTATGGAAACTCTTAATTATAACAGGATACAATGTAGTAGAAGCCATTTTCTTAAAATAATAGCTCTTAGAGTAATACTCCAAAGAGTATTTGATTAGTTGAAACACGATTATAAGAGGTAGCTGAGAAAATTGAGTGACCCTGTTGAAACAGCCCTTTAGTACAGTGCACAAACAAGGCTGACATAAAAGAACCAAAGAGTGCAAAGCCTGTCTGCACATGATCAGATAGTCATAAATAAATAAGATTGCTACCAGGATTATGCATATTCTATAACACAGACATTCCCCACCACTTTATTTTTTAAAGTGTTCAGTTTTCTTCATGGCTTTGCTAAAACTGATCATTTAGAACAGCAAGGGATGTTTTATCAACTGAAATGTGCCTTATATAAAAAGAAAGCTAGACCAGTCACAGGTATGATTCTACTGTTTAATTAACATTATTAGTAAACAAGGAGGAACTTGTGATATAATAGGTTCATAGGCTGGTACTGCCCAGCCACATTGTGCGGTATTCACCGGCCCTTTAGTAGTTCCCTAGACCCTTGTACTAGCAGCTAGTACCCTTGGCCCCTATCTAGTAGTGCTGTTGGTGTGATCCCCGGTGTGAACTTTCTGTTACCCATCCACTCATCAAGGTTCCTCTTGAAGAGTGATAGTGAGGAGCTCTGTCTTATGTAGATTGGGACCCTGTTCCATAGTAAGGGAAGTCTCTGCGAAGGGAATCTATCCCTCCAGCATGTTCTATTCATTGTTGTGTTGAGGTTTATATCCCTAGAGCATGTAGCTCGAGTAGATTTGGTTTTGCTAAGATGGAGCATGTTCAACAATTCTAGGTTGGACATGGCTCTTTATGTTAGACAGAGATCGCCTCTGAGAAAGCGGTATGCAACAGAGAACAGTCTTAGCTTTTTCAATCGTGCTGCATAGGGCAACTGTTTGATGCCAGTAATCCTCTTGGTTAGGTACCTTTGTGGTCTCTCCAGCTGCTGAAGATGTCTAGCCAGGTACATTCCAATTGGTGCATTGTACTCAATAATGGGTCTGATGAGGGAAGAGTAGAGGGGCACCATTACATCCTTAGATCTTGATGCAAACCCTTTCGTGATCAGATGGGTCACATAGAAGGATTTTCTAACCACTTTGGCAACATGGTTATCTAAGGAAAGCTGACTATTTACTTGGGTCCCTAGGTCCCTTATTTCTTCTTCAGATTTCAGGGGATTACCTCCTATGTTGGGGAGTTTTCCAAAGGGG
>NC_056744.1:188006810-188149310 GCF_019279795.1 Protopterus annectens
CTGTAAAATTTGCAGAGCAGTCTTGCTCTATGGTTAATTGCACCTGGATGGTCTCCGATGCATTGTGCGTTGCCACCAGTCTTGAGGTGTGGGTGTCTTTGATGAATATGGCTACCCCCCATGTTTTATTACTTGGTCCGGATGTGTTCCTGTAAGAGGTTGTGGGGTATGGGCAGTGATTATCCTGCTGTGAGTATGTGTGTGGCTTGCAAGGTGCTATAGTGACATTATTACCTACTAGCTACCAACTAGCATGGCTGTTTCTGTTCACACACTACTATTATGGAAATCCACTAGTTTTGATAGTAATTCTAAATGGCATGCTTTGTGTACTACACATCTATATTCCCTTTACATTCATTCCTACCATTACATGATATATTTATTTTAGCACAATGTTCTTGTATAAGAGTCATGGCTTAGTGGTAAGTCATGCAAACTACTGTTTCCAAGGTCCTGGGTTTGGGACTGCCAGTGGGATTTTATTTTGCTTCTGAACTGACTACAAGACCTGTCAATCAAAGTGACTAAGGCCCTTTTAAGCAGTTGTAACTGGGTTAGCGCTGGTTTGCGCGGAGAGCACACATGCGCACTGGCGTTTAGCTCCGCGCACACCCGCTTACAACCGCTTAAACGTGCTTACTCTTGCGCACACCCGCGCTATTTTCTTTGAAAGAAATGAAAATGGGGAGACAGAAAAGTGGTGAAAAAGGGGTCACAAAGAGGGTAAGACAGTAGGGAAACAAGCTTGAGTTTTGCAGGAGGGATGTAGGTAAGGCCCATAGCTGCCCATTTCTTCATCAGCAACAGCTGTGCATATGTTTGTAATTTGGTGTGACATTTGATACCTTCCACCCCTGAGAGAGGTGTAAGGACAACAGGAATACTTGTTGTACAGTCAATTGTAATTGATAGTTTCCATGTCTGGTAGACATATGTGCGGAATGGGCAGCTATGTATGGGGAGTAATTTTTTTGTGGGTACAGAGTGCCCTTTTTTTTTTCAGGTGAGAGTGGTATGTCAGGTGAAGGTAGTCGGTACAGCTGGGGAGGTAGGTTGGATAGGTAAACAGACAAGACAAACAAGACGCATACAGGGGCGGTGTATGACATGTGTGGGTGGGTTACACAATTGACGGGGACGGAGGTTTGGATATCCAGAGCCCATGAGCCCACAGATGGCAACAGTGGAACTGATATCCACACCCATAGGCAGTTGCCACTGTTCCTTCACTGCCCAGGACGGGGCTGTGCTGGGGGCTATGTAGGCCAGGCAACAGGCATGCCCGTAAATTGTGCCACCCGTGCCTCAAGCTGGCGTAGGGGCTCGAGAACAGAGTCCCGAATCTCCCTACGCACCACACTCCGGACGCTACGGAGGGTGAGTGGTGGTTCTCCTCCAGCCACACTTGCAGAGGGGGGGCGAGCCCCATCCCCTGCAGCGCTTCTACCCGCAGGTGGCACAGGGCCACCGGAGGAGGGTCCAGACTGGGCACTAGTGCCAGGTGCACTCGCCAGCTGAGGTGGGAGAGGTGGGTCCGCTGGGACCCGCCTTCCCTGTCGTTCTATGTTTTGCATTATGTCATGACAGTTTGGGTTAGTAACATACAATACCATTCGCAATTAGTTGTAACAGCATGCATTAGTATTCCCATTAACCAAACACCCAGATATTCACACCATTGAACAGCAAGCATAACACATGCATAATTTGAACAGCAATACACAGTCCAACAACATGCACGGTTGATTGATCGCAACAGGCCATCAGGTTTGGATGTATGAACAGGGCAGATTGCATCAATGGACATGCAAATATTTAGGACCCATCAGGACAAATGTCCAGGGGTGTTAATTGTGATTGCACATACCATTTTCACGTGGAATGGAGTATATGTGGTTATAGGGTGGGGTGAAGAAAATATTATTAACACCTTCGAATACCAATACATATGCTGTACATTTCTAATAGCTACAGATATATACACACTACTGTTCTAACTACAGTTTCCTATATGATAACTACTTCACTTTGGTGATAGGACTATTCATGCTATATCAATATACATTTTATTGTTATTCATACACGTTCATATCTGGCTTTGTTCAGCAACATCATCCTGCTACATTTGCTTTATATAGCTATAGACAACTGTGGATGTTTGATATTTCAGACAATCATACTATCTGCATATTGCAGACTGAGAGCAACATATCCAGATTTTGGGATGCACATTCCAGCTGCAGCAACACTTTGGACACATTTTGCAGTTTGGTTCTACTTGTCACATTCATTTCATTCTGTACTGACTGCAGTATACTTTATACAGGGGTTATTACTACTTTATTGGTGGATTCATGACTCTTTCTCACACCCTCTCACTTGTTTTCATTTTACTATTCAGGATGTTACTTACTTCTAGGCTATGATATGCACTATGATATTATAGGTGGGGCATCTTTATTTCAGAATTTATTTCATACATTTTCACTGTTCTGTTGGGATTTCAGACTGCAACACAGTTTGTAATCAAGCAATACTTGCAAACACTTTTACACTGTTTCTTGCACATTTTATTAGTTAGTGACTACACTGCATTCTTTTGCTAACTGTCATACTTTTATATTTCTTTACAGTTACTGGGTGTGGATTACTGACCTGCCTGGTGGCGCAACTTTCACCAGCCTATCGCCATAGGCTCGTCGGTTCACAGAACGGACACCTGCAGCTGTAATATAAATGGAGTAATATTGGAATACACATCTCCATAATATCAGCTAATTTAATTTCTTAAATACATAATTAAATGTAACTTACTCAGTAGTGGGGCGTTGGGCATTTGCCGGGCCTCCTGTATCCATAGGTTCAATTGGTCCTGCTTGCATCTCTTCAGGTCCGCATGGTGGTAACGGACCTGCTCACCAGTCCTTGGAATCCCTGTGGCACTGGTAAGATCATGAGCCAACCGGTCCCACACCTCAGCCCTATATGCTCCCCACAGGTCCTGGCCCTGCATGAGTTGGGCCTCATGATTGTGGACTAGGAGCCAGACCATGTATCTGGACTCCTCAATGCCCCACCTCTGTGCTCGAAAGCAACTACCCTCACCTACACCTGACATTCTGGCTGCAAGTCAGTTCTACAATCATTTATGCTGTGTATTCCCACCTATGGGGCTTATATATGCCGTTTTTCCTGCACTTCTCTGTGATTGGCCATTTTGGAATTGTATCCACTTCACAAGACCTGCTTTGTCATGCTCCACTTTCTATTCATTCCTATATATGTGCTATTACTGCATTCCTGAGTACAGCTGTCATAGCTTAGTGGTTCAGTACCTTGACTATGGTGCATGGTATCCTGGGTTCGAACCTGGCCACTGCTTTTTATATTTTCTGACTGTCTAGACAGGCTAGGGGGTGTGTCTGTGTAAAGGCAATTTTGTTACAGCTTGCTCAACGTTGCCCGTCGGTTAGCTTGTTGGCACGGTGCGTAGCTCCGTGCAAACGGGATGCGCTGGTTTAAGCCTCATTTGGCTATCAGTACGCATAGTCATCTCATCTCTGCTAGGGGCACACAGTTTTGCTTGGTGTGGTTTAATCACAAGGGTGAAGCCCAAGTAATTAAACAAAGGCAACCATGTGTAAATCTTCAATATATCACAGCCAGGAGTAGACTATTGCTATTATAATATGACATTATTTAAGAAAAAATTACTTACATTTCTTAAAAATGTGCATAATGGCTCCTTGCTGTTCTTCTGCTTTCTTTAGGTATCCTGCTACTTTTTTGATGTACTGTGTATGCATATGGGACTTACGTTCCCATGCTTATGCAGTGCATCAGTGCTTTGCAAAGAAAGCAATAGAGAAGGGAAGATATCCATTGCTTCTTTGGTTATTTATAAAAAAAAAAGTTTGAAACCCGGCCAGTTCAGAGGTATGAGACAGACAGGGTAGAAATACAAAGAAACTCAGGTACATTTCTTTACTTTTGTAGAATGTAACTGCTTTTCCTTGTATTTCTGCCCTGTCTCTCTTGTACTTCTAAAATGTCCATATTTCAAATGTCCTACTTCTCATCCTGCTAGCTTGAGAAAACTTGAAGCCATAGCATGTATTAATAGAAGGAAGTCTGGATGATCAGACTTTTTACTATTGGTATATGGTAGATTTTGCAACTGGCATGCTGGTTGGTCTGATCAATCAGCATGCACATTTTTGAATGTTAATGGCCAGTCATTGTATAATAAGGTTATATCCAGTGGCACATGTCAGAGCCTTGTGGCTGCCAGCATTATAAATAGTTTCAAAAGAGAACAATATGTTCTCATGGTGTACCTTATACTTGCTAGGATGAATATGAGGTCCTTATACTATTTAATCCTTTAAGGCTGCTGGTAATAAACAGGCCGAATAACTAATATTAGTCTCAGCCACTAGCACAAGACTTACAGAATAGAGGTCATACGCAGAGTTATGAAAGAAGCAATTGAAGTGAAGAAATTGAGGAAGACAAGAAGTAAACCCTACCTATGTAAACAATCATCCACAGAAAATATAGAAGATATGGTATTTAACAGATGCCAAAATTAATCAATGGGACTTAGATGTTTGATTACATATAGTCAGGATGTACAGAAAATATGTAACATAATAATGAATAACTGGAAAATCTTAACATCTAATGAAAAATTCAGAGGCAGTAGGAGAACTACCAATATTTTGTTTTAAAAATAAGAAGAATCTGAAACAATTACTGTGCTGTGAGGGCAATAAAACACAGATGAGTGTATTTAATCAAAGAAAAGTAACATATAAATGTTGTAGATGCAATGCATGTTATGTCATAGATATGGGCAATAACGTTGAACATCTATTCACAGAGACATTATCAGCTTTATACCCATGCAGATTGCAATACCAAGAATGTAGTTTATATTGCTACCTGCAGACTATGTTTTTATGTAGGGGAAATCAATTGCCCCTTCAAAGTCTGTATTTTGAAACATATAAGTGATATTAAACTAATATTAGACTTAAAAATAGAGAGAATGCTCTATATCAATATCGTATAAACTATCTGGGACATTATATTTGATTGATGGTAATAGAAGTTATATCTCTAAATTCTAGGAAAGGAAATTTGACTAATTCTACTGAGTTAGCTGAGAGTTGCTGGATTGCTGATTTGCAAGCTAATAATACACCAGGACTAAATGGTGTGTTTCCGTTAAAATCTTCATTACTAGAGCAAAAACTTAAGAAGCATATTTGATTGCTCAAGCCTCCTTCCAATTTTATCAATGAAAGTTGAACCCGATTGGTATGTCTTCTTTTTTTTAAATGGATGTTTTTATGAATGAACCCTATGTGACCTGAAGAAGGCAGTTGCCAAAAGCACTTATTTATGTTTTAACATTTAACATCTTTTAAACTTAATTTATGTTATACTGTATATGAATATTAAAGTTGTTTATGTTGTTTTGAGATTTTATGGTGGCAGTGTTACTCACAACTGTTCGTATCTAAGAACTCTTCCTTCCTGTGGTGTCAAACCTGGTTCTTTTTGTTTACATTTGGTAATAAACAGGCAAATGCTTGTTACAGACCGTTTTTTTCAGTATCACAGACTGTCCCACTTCAAGGCTATGTAAATTGACCTTTCTTATGTCATTAATGTAGGGCTTCGCTTTGTTTTCTTGGTGATATTCTCACTAGTTTATCTTGTTTAGCCCTAGACTGGGGCACTAAAAGTAACCTGTTATCACTGTAATAAACATGGGATATGCTACAGAGGCTCCGGATAGAGCTCTATTTTTTATTCTGTCAGTACAGTGTAGCTTTGTTGTTTCCAGAAAAAGCTGCTCATGTTTACAGCTCTGATTATTTTATTTATATTGGCCATGAAATATTCTACATTGCCATCTCTCATGGCCATAGTACATTTATTCTTCAGTGACAAATAATTAAATTATTACACAACTTTACAAACTGGATATCATTAAATAGCTGCTCATTTTCTGATTTGATGAACTTGAGAATGCCAAATGTTTAGAAGATTTTTCTATTACTAATATAAGTGCTTTTTACAGAATTTTTAGAATATTCAGCATTCCTAACAAGAATATAATCATAATTACATCTGACCTGTGGGAATAGTGGTTCTGAATGTCTTTGTCTGGAAATGTAAACAACTGCTCAGCATGCTTTCACTAATGCTTCCATATTATAGAAGAAATATTTCACATAACTAATGCTTTAGTTAATAAAATACATAGATGAGTCTTTTATGCTATCCTTATGGCTCTCATTTGTAAAGAAGTAATGGTGATCAGTTGTGTGCCTTTAAAACTCTACTTCTCTGATACAGAGATTGATGCCATCTTTGTAATATTCATATCTCTTAAGCTTGAGGATATCTAGGGCAACCTCATCTCTTCAGTGCCAAGCATTTTCATACATAATTGCTTCATCTTCTGTAATAGGGACTCATTCTCCTGCATAGGCTCATAGGTTCTAAGGTAATTACTACTATAACAACCTTAACAATCCTTTTTAAGTCCAGCCTTGCTTCCCAGATATATTTAACAACTTTTGATACCAATCATTTTATTGGGGGAGATGGTTGGGTATGGGTAATCGAGCATTTACAAGCTTCCTGTTTCCAGTAGGGACATAAGTAGCAGACCAGGAGTAAATTTAAGATTGTCCATCCACTGATTCAAGCTATTCCTGAATAAGTAGAGGGAGAAACTCTAGTTAAAATGGATGTATGCCTGTTCCAGTGAAGGGGTAGTCTCTAAGACATGTACCTATCCCTCCAACATGTCTTATTTAGGTTGCAGACAAGGTATAGCTCCTTAAAGCAGGTGTTTCTAATGTCACTATTTTGCAGATGTGCAATAGGTCTATAAGGGCTGGATCATAAGATGTTGTTATCATGTATTCTTTTTGCAAGAAACCTCTGTGGATGATCCACTTGTTGCAAATGCCTAGTCAGGTGCATATTGAAGGGGGCATTATACTCAATCAGTGATCTAATGAGGGGCAAATGCAATGGAAGAATGGTATCTTTGGGCCTAGATGCCATACCTCTGCTTATCTCATTAACACCTGTGTGGTGTGGAATGTCACACCTCTAGCAGCCTAAACACATCTTGCATTCCAGAACATTTTCTGAAAAATAAACTTAATAAGCATATGATAAACAAATGCAAATATTTTGTGAACAATAAAAGTTATGAAAACTGTACAAATAGCAATGTTATCAGTAAAAAGTATTCTTTATAGTGACAATAGTCAGTACATTTGTAACCATACCTCTCAAGTGAACAGATTTTCATAGAATGCCCAGAGTTTTGATCATATTTTTGAACTGTTTTTCATAAAATTGCAGTCTTCTGGCAAATTAGTGGCAAATCATTTATGACTGAATTAAAAATTAATGACAGACATTTGAATTTCAGACTTCATACCATTCAGAAAATTCATACTAATGTAAAACCTGTTATTATATCAACTTTCTAAGTTTGTAAGAGCAATATTTAAAATGTGTCCCTATTTTTGGGCCTTTTTATTCATGGCTTTGTCCAGATTTGTTGCTCTAAGAGGTTGAGAGGTATGTTTCTAACCTATTCCATAAATTTTGTAATATGTTATAATTCACACAAATCCCAACTTATATTTTTCTATACTTTAACATTTTTTATATCTTCAAAAATACACAACATAGACATATTGCAAGAAAATGTTCGCTAACCAGACATGTCTTCACATGACAACAAGAAATTCCTCCATGAGTGCATGTTTACTGAGATATTTACAGAAATATATAATTGGATAATTAGCAATACAAATAATACTGAATATCTCTCAAGATGTGCAACTTACAGTACAAAAATCAAAGAAAGCAGACCTTCTAATAAAAAGTTATCCAGTCTTTTCTTTATAAAAAGCCGAGTCCACAGTCTTTCTGCAAGATATTAAAGCTTGCTGTTAGCTTATGCCCCTGTATTATTGTGCTGTGCAGTCCTAGTATTTCTAACAAAGTCTTCATCTCTCTCCCCTCCATGAATATCCCAAGATTAGGACAGTATCTGTGCCCACTGTATCTATGCCTCCCAATTACCAATTACTAACAAATGTGCATTGCCAGTACATCTCCACCATAGCAATGTCTGCCTGCCAGCAGCTCTGCCATTTATCTTCCTTCCATTCTTTTGCTGCATTTTGATGCTAAATAACACATGCATTTTACATATTTTTAGTTGCAAAGTGCATCGTCTTTCCTGTCTTCTAAAATTTCTGCTTTGATCAAAAACGTTTTTGTTCATCTGGTGGATTCCTTCTTCTGTTTCACATTTTATTGGTGTATAACATTGCCGCTTGTGCCCATTTTCTGTGATGCCCAAATATGCAGCATTCTTCTGTCACACCTACCTCTGACACACTGTGCCAGTTTGCTGAAGCCCCTCTGGTTCTATCGCTGTCATTCTTCATTCAGATGTTGTTTCTCCTCAGCTACCCCTCTCAGATACTTGAAGCTATTAATGAGTTCTGCTATTTCCCTTCAATGTCCATTTTCAGCTTCTGATTTTCCTCATCTGCTGACATGACAACCATTTTGTCTGTACAGAGCTTCATCCCACGTGCCTTCAGTTCTGCATTCCATTTCCTTACCATTTGTTGAAGTTTCTGTTCAGAGTCTGCTTGTAATGCCAATTCATCTGTGTACAGCAACTTTGTTGTCATTTCCCTTAAAATTGGTTTGCTAATGTAGTCCATCACCAGTATGAAATGCAATGGGCTCGAAGCTGAACCCTGGTGCACACCGGCTCCCACAAGGAACCCTTGTCTAGTCATGAATACTGTTTGTAGTTGTGTTAGTGAGTCCTTACACATGCTACCAATGTATCTGTAACTTTTAACTATTGCAGAGCTGTATAACTTAGTTTTCTTGGGACCTTGTCATATTCTTTCTCCAAGTCTAGGAATGCCCAGCTGGACAATTTCCTCATCTTTAGCTTTCTTTTCAATATTTGTCTTACTGCAAACATCAGGTCAGTTGTCACGCATCTTAATCTAAATCCATACTGCTCCTCTACCACCTTACTTTCTTCTACTGTGTTCATCAATTACCCTCTCCAGCATTGTGAACAGAGCTTGATTCAAATGTACAGGATATGAAATGGGATGAAGTAATGGTCATAGAAACTGAAACAAATTATGAAAAGCTCCTAAATGGAAAACCTCAGCCCCAGATGTTACTTAACATCTGGCTACATGTATCTTTGCATGAAGTTTTAGACTTGAGTAAGAATTACTTATTTGTGCATCCCGAAAAGACACCAGCCTGGTTAACAACAGGAATAAAGGTACTCCTCCTTAAGATTGAATCTGTAAGCCTTCCTGAAAACTATAAACAATAACTTGCCTTCTGTTGATGTGCAAACTATATACTGGAACTGATGCCATCAGAGTTTGTAGTTGTTTAGAAGAAAACTCAATAATGGAAATAGAGCAAAAGGGTAACATAATAAGGTCATATGGAACAAAGGATCATTTATCGCTAAATAAAGGCATAACGGAAAATTGCAGAAAGGGGAAGAATCTAATTATGGCATTGATGGATTATAAAAAAGCAATTGAAAGCATCTCACATTCATGGATAGAGGACTGCTTACAGATGTGTAAGATACATCCTACATCGATCAATTACATTACAGTTACCATGAAACAGTGGCAAACCACTTTGGAATTAAGTCATAACAAAGGTCAAATTATTATCCCTGGAATAAAAATTCAGAGGATATTTCAGGGTAATTCTTTGTCACCACTGTTGTTTTTTCTTGCCCTTAACCCATTAAGTTGTTTACCTGCCATAAACAGGCTATACAATAGAAGGAGGAAACTAGTTTAGTAAAAAAGCAAATCCCAAGAAGGAAAGACATCCCTGATGAGTATCAGTAAGAAACTAATGTCCCTCATAAAATCATCCAAGGCTAACTTCAAAAGAAAAATAGCCAAGGAGTTGAAATATAACCACAAAGCCTTCTTTAGCTATGTTAAGAATCTAAGTGGCAACTCGCAGATATGCTGAGCTAGTGCAAAATAGCACAAAATATAATGAACATACTGATATTGCCAACATCCTGGCAGACAGATGCAGTGTAAACTTCACCCCCTCTTACCCCCAAAAGGGCCCACAACAATACTGGAAAAGTGTAGTGTCCCGGAAACCACAGGCACAGCACAGTGTCAATGGGGCCATATGGTGTCCCAGGCTGCATCTTGCACGAACTACAGAATGAACTAACCCTCCCATCTAAACACACTGTCCAAACCTCAGCCTCTCTACAGGCTACATGCCCATAGAATGGCACACAGCAACGGTTATTCTGCTCCACAAAGGAGGGCCACAATTGACCCTGGTAACTATCCCCCCATAAGCCTGACTAGCCTGGTCTGCAAGGCTATGGAGGGCATCATCATGGAACTCATTAACAAAGACATTGGGAACCTTCAAACACTTGACTCAACCCAGTTTGGCTTTGTTAAGGGCAGATCATGCCTACTAAACCTGGTTGACTTCTTCGAGACAGTCACCAAGGCCATAGATGAGCAGAAGGTAGTTCACACAGCCTACCTTGACCTCGCCAAGGCTTTTGACACCATTCCCCACTTGGGAATTATAGAAAAACTCACCAGCCTGAACATAAACCCTTATGTCACAAGATGGGTTGCCAACTGGCTTACAGACAGAACTCACACAGTAAGAATAGCGGGCTCCAGGTCCGACTCTAAACCAGTCACAAGTGGTGTCCCACAAGGCTCGATCCTGGGACCCCTACTGTTCGGCATATACTTCTCAGATGTACAGGCAAATACAGGAGGACTATGGCTAACCAAGTTTGCTGATGACTGCAAACTGGGAGCCATAAATGACTCTCCGGCTGACATGGACATTCTCCAAAAGGGCCTTACTGAGATGGACACCTGGTGTCAAAGTCATGGTCTCAAGCTAAATGCCAAAAAATGCATAGTCATCCCATTTGGGAAAAACAAAACACCCATGAATTACCACATAGGTGGCAGCCCCCTTAATACAGAAGAGGTAATACGAGATCTGGGGACCCAGGTAGATAGTAATTTCTCCTTTGACAATCATATTGTCAAAGTAGTTAGGAAATCCTTTATGTGGCCCATCTAATTACTAAAGTGTTTGCATCTAGAAATAAAGAAGATATAGTGCCTCTCTACTCGTCAATCATCAGACCCATCATAGAGTACAATGCCCCATTTGGGATGTACCTCACAAGACACTTCCAACAGCTGGAAAGACCACAAAAGTACCTCACCAAGAGGATTACTAGCCTCAAACATATGTCCTATGCAGCCCGACTGGAAAAACTTCGGCTGTACTCAGTGGCAAATTGCTTACTCAGAGATGATCTCTGCCTGACTTACAAAGCCATGTCCAACTCAGAATTGATGGACATGCTCCACCTAAAGAAATCCAAGTCACTGCGAGCCACTCATTCTAGTGAGCTAAACCTCACCACAACAATAAATAGAACATGCTGGAGATAGATTCCTGTCACAGAAACTCCCCATGCTTTGGAACAAAGTTCCTAACTACATTAGGCAGAGCCCCTCACTAACAGTCTTCAAGAGAAACCATGATGAGTGGATGGATAACAGAAAATACACTCCTGGGATCACTTCATTGGATCTTCTTGACAGAGGCTCAGTTAATTAATCAATGGGGTGGTGAAAGCTGACACACTCTGGCTAGGCTTATAAATGCCCTCGGGCAGATAGCTTAGTACCTACCTATGAACCTATGAACCTAACAGGTTAGACCTTGGATATAATTTAGCTTCTACAAAAGAAACTTGCTTAAACGTTTTTCATCAGATGAGAAGTTGAAAGCACAACTACAAGTGGTTACAACTTTCTCAGATGATATAAGAATAACATTTGGTATAGATAAATATGTGAACGCAACATTTAAAACAGGAAACCTGTCATACCAAGAAAATATCTGTCTAGGATATAAGGAATGGATATAAAGGCACTTGAGCAGGAAAACATATATACGTATTTGAGAATAGATGAAAGATCAACAATAAAACATGAATGAATGTGAATAAAACTCAGTAAGGAATACTTTAGAAGACTAAAACAATATTCAAATCAGCCCTGACATCCAGGAATAAAGTCCAAGCTATAAACCACTTTGCTCTTCCTGTTTTAACTTACTGTTTTGGTGTGATTAACTGACCTCAAAAGATACTGGATCAGTTGAACAGAAAAACAAGAAAAATGATTCATGTTTTTGAAATGATATATAAAAATCATTGTATACCAAGATTAAATATCCCCTCGCTCTTAAGAAGGTGTGAGCTTCCTTGAACTTGATTATATGTATAGATCTTTGATTGTGGGACTGCATGCATATTGAAAGTTTTAAAACATGAAGAGAAGTTTAAAATGACATCGCTGCTTAGTTTAGCAGAGGCATTTAGGTGTCATGCAGGAATGGAAATCAAACCAGAAGAAATCAGTCAGCAAAGGAATGTGCCAAAACAACAAAATAAAGAATATAAGGAGAAGGATCAGATGAAAGGGAAAGAATTTTCGAAAAGCCATAAATATAGTGCCAAGTATAGAAAACTCCAGGAACAACCTCATGTTTATCGGGATTTGATGCAGGGATGGTTAAGTACAGGTGAATTAAAACCAAAGGATGAAAGGTTACTATTGGCAGCCTAGGATACTGGACTACTTACTCGATGGCTTTCAAAGTCCAACAGAACTGGAAAGAGTCACACATCTTGCTTCTGGGTATGATACATTAAATGGCAGAGGGTCTGTATGCTTAAAGGCATACTAATGTGGCAAGACTGTTGCATTGTGGATTGTGCAAACACTATAATATTGAAGTAGCTGAGAAGCATTGGAAACATGATTTACAAAGTATTACAGAGAATGATGAAGTTTATATCACCCATTACCAACAGTTCAGAAAACAGATGTGAGAAAACCAGATATAATAATCCATGAAAAGAAGACAAAAATAGCATTGATCATTGAAATTGCTACCCTCAGTAATTACAGTGTCTTACATACAGAAATACACAAACTCATAAAATATCAGGACTTACAGACAGAAATAAGAGTATACTCAGTTCCAATAGCAGTAGGTACAATGGGTCTCATAAAAAAAGATATTCAGATATGCTACTGTTACATGCAACCCAATATGAATTGCAGAGGGAGTCAGTTCTAGGCACACTGCAGGTGCTACAAAGTGTATTTTTGGCTAACATCAAAGACTGGAGCAATACTAATTTCATGAACTTTAATTGTACTCTGATTTAGGAGTGGGGTCTATTCCCATCATGGTATTAGAAACCCAAAACACTTGGGAGAAACTAAATTGAGCCTGCTGCTTACCCTGATTTCATTTTCTTTAGTGCTACTCTTAGTTCTTATAGGGAGGGATCTTCTTTCTCTTGTGGTGTAGGCTGTGACTGCAGCATTGCAGCTTCTGTAGGGTTTTCTTCATTCAGAAGCTGCTGGAAGTACTCCTTCCATCTGCATTTGATGGACTGCTAAGCAGGCTGTTAGCGGCATGCCTTATTATTGGTGTCTGATGACTAACTTCCTTATCATTTTGTTTTTGCCTTGCAGCCTGAAGGAGTTTGGGTGTGCCATGTACTGTGTCACTTTCCAGAAACTAAATGAGTGCCTCTGGTGCCGTTCTTTGTTATTGCAACTACTCTCTTAGCCTCTTTGCTAACCATGTAGTATTCCTTCTTAGTCTGGTCCATTATTTCTATATCCCACTTTTTCCTGCACTCCTGTCTTTTGATAAATTCCGGGACCTCAGAAATCCCCAAGAGTCTTTATACAGGCTGTTTTGAGGTGTTGTTGTTGTTGTTCTTCTTCTCCTCCTCCTACTATTTCTTTTTTGTCTTGAGTTGCTACCTCCCCTGAGAATTTTACTGACCCCTTTTGCTTTCACTATAGTGAACTTGCAGGTCTTCATCCTAGTCTCTGTTGACCTTAGAACCATCTCTGACCACTGCTTACAGCTGATTGTGGCCACAAAGCTTAAATGCTGCTAGATGACTGTTTCCCCTGGGGATGACTTTGCAAACTGATTCTACCTTAATGCCCTTTCCTTAGTAGGAGTAAGTCTAGCTAAGCTGATATTGACCCGTCTTGAATGTGATTGTTTTGACTGTCTCTCTTGCTGAACCATGTTTTGTTCACCATCAAGCCGTTTGCCAGACAGAAGTCTAGAATGGCCTCTCCTTCTGTATTCCTGTCGCCCCATCCATGTGGACCCAGTTAGTCTTCATATCTTGTTCTGTCTTTTCTAATATAAGCATTCAGGTCCCTTATCGTCAATACCAACTCATGTTGTCATGCTTTATCTAGTAGGCCTTACATCTGCCTGAATGCACTTTTTTTCCTCATTATTACAATCTTGCTGTGTGGCATAAGGTGATATTATCAATGGTGCCTTATCTTTTCATTAGAGTCTGATTGCCGTGAGTCTATCACTAATTCTGATAACATCCCTCACTGTCTTCAGAAGAGTCTCCTTCTCCTCAGTTTCCACAATATTTCTAGTTTGTCCTATCCCTGAGAAGTGTGCTTTAAAACCAAAGCCAAGTGGCTTTGCTACACTGCCCTTCCACCTTTACTCCTGGATACACAAGATGTGCAGTCTCTTCCTTACCAGCATTTAATCTAGTTCCAAGCTGCATTCTGTCAGTGAACCTATTTTCAGTGTAGCAATCCTTATTAAATGTTTAGTTTTACATCTAGGTTTCAGTCAGGAGAGCAATCCCAGAAAACACATGATGGTCAGCTCAATACCAGATGGTGGGTAGTGTATTTACTCAGGGTTGCTGGGCTTTATGAGAGACCGACATAGGCCAATAGAGTAATATAACCCACTCACTTTTATCATTGGTCCCTGGCATGGCTTTGTTCTTCAGCCCACTTATTACTGACAAATGCCCATGCCCAACTCTGGTGGCATTAGCATGACCAAATCAACTAGAGACAATTTTTACACTGGTGAGTATTTAACCCAGACATGATGCACTGTCTATTATCATAGAGCATTAATCCCTTTTTCATACCACCTGCCTAGTCTTAATTTTTTTCTTTGTATCCCTCTTGCACTCAATGTAAGATAATTCCAACATTTTATGCCTGGTGGAGCTGCCTTTTCTATCAAGCAGAAGAAGACTTTGTACATGATTATTAACTTTAAATGTACTTATTTGAGCTGCTGGGCCTCTAAGATCATATAAAGCCAGAATCTACTTTTCAAACCTGTAAAACTCTCCCAGTCTTTGAGCCTTCATAATTCCATGGCTTCAGAGCTGCTCTAGGCATCCCTCATCTCATTGTATCATAATGCCATCTCATGTATGCTACCTCTATCAGTGCTTACAACAGAACCTCAGTTATTGAAACCAGTTGTTGATATTTTGTTTTTTCTCTGTCTGTCTCAAAGTTCTTCTATTTTTTTTTACTTCTCTTATCCACTGCGTTACTGAAAATTTGAGGGTATAACTCAGAACGTACAGTAGACTCCATCCTTCCATCTACCTCTTGCTTTCACTTGTTCTCTTGCCACCATAATAGCTTTGTCATCTTCTACCTATTTGTTTATGTCCCATTGAATATTGTATGATTTTTCAACTTCTACATCAATAGGCAAAACTGAGGGAATGTATAACACCAAAGGTATACTCAGCATGTTTTATAAAGCTAACCCTCAACATTACTTTATTCATCTTTTTAGCAGCCCAGAAATAAAGCCCTAAATGTTCCATAAAATGTATTTGTAGTCCTATCATGTTTTGTATCATATGCTCCAGCTGAAGACTGAGCAAAAGTAGACCTTCAGTTTTCTGTATGCTTAATTCTTTCCCATTATTCCTTCCTTCAGTCTCACAAACACTGTTTCCATTTTGTCGCACTATAATACACATGCTTCTCCAAATGTAATCTGCAAAAATACTCTTAGGGTGGTCAGATCTTCTGCTAATAACACCCAGTCATCTGTGTATAGCTAAGTCATGCCCCATGACCAGTCACAGTTTTCTTCTCTTAAGCTAGCCCCTTACTGCCCAAGCCATTTCCTCAATTGCCAGTATGACCAACAAGGAGATAATGGAAATCCTTGCCTGGTGTCTATTTAACTTGAACTTTATTTGCGAACCAAGCACTACTCCCAAAAGGGAATTATTTATCTGCAGTTTCACTGAGATTGTTCCCTTCTTTATGCAGGACTTATGCAAAGAACTGGAAATCATTTGTGCATTTTCTGTTTTGTTGTATTCTTCTGTGAGAGAGTTAAATCCAAGCTTTCCCTTCAAGGTATGAAATTCTGTGGGCAACCCATTTAGACCCTCAGCTTTCCTTGATTTCAGCATTTATTTCCCCTACTCACAGGGATCTCTAATGTTTTCATCTCATCTGCCTTTAGTGCATATTTTCTCTTTCTTTGTGTCCACTTCCATAACATGCGAATTAGGAGAAAAATACTAACCAGTTATATTTAAAACTCACCCAGTTTTACTTTATGATTCCAATAAGGCATATCCTGCTATTCTTTGTTATGTAAATAATCACACTTCTGTTACATACAGATTAATGTGATTATAAAATTCAATCTTAAACTCAGAATTCATTTACTTTTCCTTTGTTGGCAAGGTTAACTCAGAATTAAGGTCTTTTTCCTTTGTTGACGAGTTTAGTCTCACTAATCTAACAGCCTCTTTTCAAGGGAGATCCAAGGTAGCAGGGGAAATTTGGAAACTTCTCTACTCACTTCAATACGTATCAGAAGACTTTTTATATCAATAAAAAGCTATCATTTTTAATATTTCAGTCAAAGAGCAACATGCAGTAACCCTTATACTGTACTGCAGTGTGAACAATCAACATGTCAGGTGTGGGAATGGAACCCATGGCCTGCGATACAGAAAACAAGTGCACTACCTGTTGGTGCCACTAACAATGCTCCAATTGTACACGAATAAAGCACTTTTATTAAACATGATTGAGAGCAAGTGGTACAAATGGAAAAGTGGAATAAATTCCAAATTGTGTATTATTAGACATTTAATGATGCAGTCTGCGTAAATGTTTATATTAAATGGATATACAAAATACCGTTCAACTGTCTATACAGAATGTCAGTTGTAAAGCTTGGATTAGCTTTTGAGTCACACAGTTCAAGCAATTTAAAGTTTTGATTTAATAATTAAAAAAAATATATATATATATATATATATATATATATATATATATATATATATATATATATATATATATATAAATGCACAGAGGAAACCCTTCAGCAAGAATTAGTTCAGTTCAGTTCAGCTCCCAAACAGTTCACAGTCCACATAGAACCAAAGGCCATAGCCCTCTGGAATTCTGCTATACCACTAAAATCCCAAAATAAATATAACACCACCAGAACCTCTTGGTGACAAAACCAGCTGGCTATAAGAGGAAAACACCAGATGCAAAATCAGCTGAACGAACAAGGAAAGCAAAGATGAAATAAAAACAGCCATAGGATTCAGAAACGTATACCACAATAGCAGTGAGGTGACTGTGTTTATTTCTTGCTGCATGACCTGACCTGAAGGTAATTATCAATTAACTAGATGCATAGCTCTCACCCTCTTAGCACAAAAAATCTGGACAAAGACAAAAATATTATAATCTTAGAAAGTTGCTAGAGTAAAAGGTCTTGTTTTACCATGCATTTTCTGAAGGATATGAAATATAAAGCTCAAATGCCTTTCGTTATTTAGTGAATTCAGTCCTTACTGATTTACCACAAAAATCCAAAAAAAAAAATTTATGAGAAATAGCCCCAAAATATGAGACAAAAATCCGGTCATTCTGTGAGAATTTGGACAGTTGAGAGGTATACCTAGATAGAACTCTGCTGATCAAGCTGCAATTAAAACCTTGCCAGCAGAAATGGTAGACCTGTCAGAAGGAGATAATTTCCTATAATTGCTACCAGGAGTGGTGTGAACAGATAGTGACCAAATGGCAATATGCGTCTGAGTATGGGTGCATGTACTACATACTGATGCTACAAGAATGGCTGGAAGCCACAGAAAATACCCTTCAGCAATGTTTATGCCTACTTTTATTACTTTAAATGAGGATGGAAATGGATGTATAGGAAGTGGGAATATGGATACAGCGAGCATAGGATCATGCACAAGGAAACAAGGGAGGAAACAATGGCAGCAGGAGAGTGGATTCTTTTTCTGGAATTGGGACACATTTTTTTAAGAAGAAAAGATGAGGAAGGATGTTAAAGCAAGTCTGAGGATGTTATGAAGGAGATGTATGGAAGTGGGGCACACAAACAAATATAAAACACAGATAAAGACTGTCAGGGGAGTTGCTGACACATGGGAGGGTTGAGATTAGAAGTACAAACATACAGACAAAAGGAAAAAAATTGTTGATGGGAATGATTGGACATTAAACAGTGGACAGAGGTGACATAAAAGGAAGGTGAGTATCAGGACGGGGGGACAGGGAGGGTATGACTCTCTTGTTTCTACACTGTCTGAGCTAGACCCAGAGAGATGTCAATTAGCACCCTGACCACTGTCCCTGCAGAACACTGTCTGAGGGAGTGAAGGCAGAGTCAGGCAGTCTTGTGACTCTTGAAGCTGCTCAAGGACCATCTTTAGGTAGCAGCTGCATCTTCCGATCTCTAGTTCACAAACTCCCCTACCACGTTCAACAATTCTCACCTCATGGCAAACTCTGAATCCCTGGCAGTGCCACCAGGAGAAACAATAGCACGCCCTCTGGTGGGTTACTGCTAGATGCCACAGAAAAAGCAAAATGGGCATCCCCGCCACATCTGACAGGTAGGCAGGCCTTGAGCCATGTCTGATGCTGCAGAAAATGGAAACAGAAATGGACAGATATATAAAAAAACATTAAATCAAATATAAACAAAAGGACAGCAACAAGGAGGGAAGAAAAAAAATAGTATTATTTATGTGACTTTGTAACATGACTTAGTAAAGTTCTTCACAAATATGTAGTACACAAACATTATAAATGCTACTAGGGCACTTCATATCCTTTTGTCAATACATATCAACTCAAAGTACTATGGCTGGATGTGCAGTCATATGTGTAGTGTCACAGTTCCTACTTCTGTGACTGTGGTACAGTGGTGGCATGGGACTGCTGCATGGCATACATCCTGGCAGTGTGTGACGACTGTTTCTGTGGGCCTTCTGCAAGCATTATACCTGGAAGTTATATTCCACAGTCCACATGACATGGCTGCAGCAAGATAAATGTGTATGTCAGGGAAGTATGACCAACAGTGGCTGATGCTGGAGTGAAATATGGACACTACGGTGTTAGTGGGAACACAACCACCAGCCAGTGCAGGCCACCAACACACACATCTACACAGAAGTGATACTTTCCCCCAAATCACATGCACCCCACTTACTAGGGACACTGACCCAAATATATTATCCCACCTTATACAACCAGTAGTCCCCCAGCAATACATATATCTCAGTCAGGCAGTGTGCACATGTCATGCATGTAAGACCACCTGTAATGTCAGTGACTGGAATAGGACAGCTGGGCCAGTATTATTAAGAACACATGCATGCCTGTGTAACCTATGACTATGTCATGTGTCATACTAGTGAGTATGTGAACCAGAATGTTAGTAAGAAGAAAAGTTTTGTTTTCCTTTCTCAACACATGCTCTGTCATGATGCAGTTTTACCTGTAAAATATTTTGGCACCTGTCAGTCCGAAGTCTACTTAATATGTCCGATCAGTAGATAATTTGAACTAATAACTGTGAAAGGTATTTCACTTGTAATACATAAGATGTGGCACTGTGACTAAATAATATCTCTTCTTCAGATAAACACTCTGGCAATGAGCACATATAGCTGGCAGTAATATTACAGGATATTACATAACATGTCAATAAAACATATACACCCCTTCACCCGGAGAGCTGCTCCATTTTTCACTGGAAAAGAAGGAAGTTCTTCATGATCTTCAACCAAGCCCCAAAATAATTAAAAACAATGCATAACTCCTTAATTAAATGCCCAGTACAATCAAAACAACTTAAAGAGAAAAAACAGACACTGAAAATATTAAAACTACTTACAATATCTCTTAGGGACCCTTGCACTGATCTCATCTTCCTACTAGCTAAGAAAGTTAGAATGGTCCCTCCATAGGTCACTATAGTGGTGCTAGCATGCCAGTGGCATAATACGTTGTCCTGGTAAGACCATGCCAGGTATCCACTTTATACTAATGAACATCATAGGAGTCCTCAGTCAGGTACTCTTACCGCTCTATTTGCAGACCTGTCAACATCATTCCCTTTGCAAGCCATGGCCATTCACTAAGTCACAGTCTAGAGAATTATGGTTCTGCTGGGTTACATAAGTGTTATGCTGTGCAAGTGCACACCATATATCTCTGAACCTGTCTCTTCTGATATATCCACAAGGCACAATACCATAAAACCCCTGTTGCATTACATCTAACACCCCTATCCTACTAACACACATCATACAATGTAGACATCTGAGTTTATATGCCTAGGCAGAATTGTCTGACCTGGCCTAGTAGCATATCTGGAGACTGTATAGTAAAACAGTAGGCCCAAGTTTGAGTTATCATCTGAAATACTCATAGACATGAAGTCATTTTTTACTCTCCCTCTCTTTGTTGCTATAAATTTTTATATTTTATTTCATGTCATTTTGTTTTATTTCTGTCCCTTTTTGTTACTAATTTCTACAGTATCTGCAATGAATATACCAGTGGATTGGCAAAAGTCTCCAACCTGCCACTGGCTCAGTACACCTCCCACCAGAACTCCATCTGGTTCCCATCCTGCCTCTCCCAACATATGCATGGTTGGTAACCTGAGTGTATAGCCGGTTGCCTCTGGTGGTCATTCAGCAAATATTCCATTCTGTAGCACTGTCAGAGGTTGCAGTTCATCAAACTGCAAAAGGTGGCAAAAGTGGCGGGGAGTTGGTGGACTGGTGCCTTGATGCCAAGCTTTCAAGACTCACACTACTGCCTGCCACTTTGATAACCATCATTTCAGGCAGGGCCCAGTTGGGAAGGCAGCCACAGTGGTGACTGGCCTTTTGTTGTGTCTGGCCCTGACAGCATGGTGTCCCACTTCCTTGTGTGCCACTTACCCCCCCCCACACTTATTATGCAGTCTTTCCAACTGTCCGCCATCTGTGTGTATGGCAATAATTGCATTGTCAAACCCATGCATATGTTTCATAGGATTCACTTTAGAAGCCCGAAATACTGAAATATCGAAATTCAGTATTTCAAGCCCATAAAGTGGAATGCTGAAAACAACAAAACTTCAGAAGCGCAAAATTCAAAATCTCGCACACCGGAGATTTTGAATTAGTGCTTCCATTGTTTCACTGTGGTTGTGGATTCAGGTAAGTGTTTATTTGTTAAGGGTTTTGGGTAGGGGCTGTGGTGTGTGTTAGTCTGTTTTGTTGCTGCAATGTGTGTGTGCGAGGAGAATGTAGGTTGTGTTGTGGTGTTTTGTGTGTGTTTGTATGTAGTGCGACCTCAGAGTTAGAATATTTATGTAGGGGGGGTGTAGGGGTGCAGCCCCCCACATGGGGGGTGCAGGGTGGCTTGCCTCCCTGCTTTTATGTAGTAGAGAGCTTGTGTTTGTGTGTGGGGAGGAAGGTGTGTGTGTGTGTGTGTGTGTGTGTGTGTGTGTGTGTGTGTGTGGAGTAGAAGCACTAATTCAAAATCTCTGGTGTGCGAAATTTTGAATTTCACACTTCTGCATTTTTGTTGTTTTCAGGTTTCGACTTTATAGCCTCGAAATACTGAATTTCGATATTTCAGTATTTCGAGGATATTAAGTGAATCCATTTCGTAACAGTCTGTATAATTAACAGAAAAGTATATTTGTGGGTCTTTTTTGTATGTTTTGATTCTACAAACTGTCATCAATGTTGTAACTATTTTCCATTTACTGGCATACTATTTATTTAAAATTGTATGTTTGTATCATCTTGTGTAAGTCTTGTGGCCTGGGAAGCAGCTGAAAAAAGTCTTGTACTAGCCCACTCACCTAATTAACAAACAACAAACAAACAAAATTCTCTTTGTGTCAGCACCTCGTGTTGGTCACTTTCTGTGTTTTTTGTTTGTATTTCCAGGTTCCAAACCTGCAACATCTTTCCATTCCCTGCCTTCCCCTTACATCCTTCCCCATCTACCCTTTTTTTTAAGAAAAGTGAGCACCTATCCCTAAAAAAATATATATACCCTTCCTTCCTTTCCCTCCCCACTCCTACTCTTACCTTCTCTGTGTCCTTGTGTGTGTTCCTCTGCTTGCTCTTCCCCCTTTCCATAATTTGTCACACACACATTCCCTCCCCATTTAAAACAATAAAAACATATAAAAATTGCTGGGAGCCACTTACTTTGTCATCTGACCATTTTTATATCATCACAATGTAGACTCTATAGACATGCTCAGGTGTGCATGTGCTACTTACTTACTGCTTGTCTTTATGACTTTCTAGGCTGCAGTTGTGGGAACCACTTTCTCACCATCGAGCGTGTCATTTCCATGAGTAGGTTTCTTAAGTTACTGCATGAGAGTTACGGCCATGAGACTTCTGCTCGTT
Organism: Protopterus annectens; assembly: GCF_019279795.1. Taxonomy (NCBI): domain Eukaryota; kingdom Metazoa; phylum Chordata; order Ceratodontiformes; family Protopteridae; genus Protopterus; species Protopterus annectens. Next base: position 188,029,585 of record NC_056744.1, read on the forward strand.
AATTGATAATTACATTTATGTTGCATCACATACCTTGGGGTCATCATGGCACTCTTTGCCCGATCACAGAATACATGTTTCTGAATCAAAGAGAGTAAGTCAAATGCAGTGACTTTGGTGGTTTTCAAATTGGTTATAAAAGGAAGGAAAATGATAAAGGCATTGGATTTAATTGTCACAGTGCTATAGACAGGGCAGGTGGTGTGACACAGTGGTGGTGGTGGTGGCAGTAATTTAGGGGGGTCTTGCTTTATTTTTCTCTATATAGGTTCATAGGTTGCTACTAGGCTATTGGCCATAGGACCTATACAAGCCTAGCCATAACAATTCCCTGGCTGTTTCTTCCCACAGTATTTACTTCCCTGGAACTCTGTCTAGCAGGGCGACTGAAGTGACCCCCGTTGTGAATTTCCTATCTCCTACCCAATCATCAAGGTTCCTTTTGAAGAGGGCTAAAGAGGCGCTCTGCTTGACATGTATGGGCAGTCTAGTCCAGAGTCTGGGGAGTCTCTGGGTAAGGAACCTATCCCTCCAGCATGTTTTGTTCATTGTGATGACAAGGTTTAGATCCCTGGAGCTTGTCTCTCTGAGGGATTGGGATTTCTTTAAGTGTAGCATGTCCAACAGCTCAGGGTTTGACATGGCCTTGTATGTTAAGCAGAGATCGCCTCTGAGTAGACGATATGCCACAGAGTATAGCTGGAGTTTTTTTAGATGGTCAGCATAGGGCATCTGTTTTAGGCCTGTGATTCTTTTAGTGAGGTATTTCTGCGGCCTTTCCAGTTGTTGCAGATGTCTTGAGAGGTACATACCAAATGGGGCATTGTATTCTATAATAGGTCTAATGAGGGATGAGTACAGTGGGACAATGGCCTCCTTTTTTCTGGATGAAAAGCCCTTTATGATAAAGTGTACCACATAGAAGGATTTCCTGACTGTTGTGGCAATGTGGTTATCGGAGGTGAGATCATTGTTCACCTGTGTCCCTAAGTATTTTATCACACTTTCGGTGTTTAGTGTACTGCCACCTATGTGGTAATTCATGGGTACATGTTTTTTTCCGAAAGGGGATAACTATACATTTCTTGGCATTGAGCTTGAGCCCATGGTTCTGGCACCAAGCATCTGTTTCTGTAAGGTCCTTTTGTAGAATATCCACATCATTTGGGGATTCAACAATGGCTTCCAGTTTGCAGTCATCTGCGAACTTTTTTAGCCAGAGTCCCTTAGTGTTGGCCTGTACTTCAGAGAAGTAGATGCCAAACAAGAGCGGCCCCAGGACTGAACCCTGTGGTACTCCACTTGTCATTTGTCTGGAGCTGGATTTGGAGTTGTCTACTTTTACACTGTGGGCTCTGTCAGTAAGCCAGTTGGCAACCCATCAAGTGACGTAGGGATTAATGCCCAGCTTAGTAAGTTTATCTATGATTCCAGAGTGGGGGATGGTGTCGAAGGTCTTGGCGAGCTCCACCTAGGCTGTGTGGACCACCTTACCCTTGTCCATGGCTCTGGAGACTGATTCAAAGAAGTCAGTCAGGTTCAGGAGACAAGAGCGGCCCATCATGAACCCAAACTGTGTGGGGTCCAATGTTTGAAAGTTGCCAGTGTCTTTGTTTATAAGTTCCATGATAATACGTTCCATGTATCTTTTGATGCATAATGTTTATATTTAGTACACATTTGTAAGCTCTTCTTGTTCATTTCCTAATACATTGCATAATGATTCCATCTATAAACTGCACATTCTGAACACAGCATTAGGTAGCACTTTTCTTGCCAGACACCCACTATTATAGATCCACTGTAGTATCACATTTCACCTTGCCATCTTACAGCTTTGTGGCATGTTGTGACACACCGGTAAATACTATCATGAATCACAGCTTTACAAGGTACAGGGGCTTCTACTGATGTCATTTTTAATGATATCACAGAGAAATGTATTACTAACAAAAGCCCATACCACTTCATATGTAATGCAAAAAGGTCAAAAATTGCCAGCCGTTTTACATTGGGCAGGATTCACGAAGGCTTGCACGGAGTCTAAGAGTAGTGCAAGACTCCATGCAGCCTTCACAATCCAGGAACAGCCCTAAAGTCCATGTAAGAGACCAGCTAAAACATCTCTTACACGGAGTGGGCGTGGATATGCTAATCACCTCACTTGCAGCCGAATAGCATGCAAATGAGGTAGATTAGCGATCCAGGAAGCCCAAAGCAGCCCGTGTAAGAGCCGTTTTAGCTGCAGAAATGTACTCAGTTGACAACTGAGTATGTTTCTGCAAAAACCACAACAGAGCCATGTCAGCTCCAAATAAAGGGTGCATATGTGTCAGGCAGCATGCCAATGGCCAAATATGTGGCCATTGGCAAGGTACCCCAATGCAAATATGAAAAATAAATACTTTTTTTCGGTGATCGCCGGTGTTTAAACGCAGCGCAGCCCTGCGCAAATGGGCTGCGCTATATAAAACATAAAAACGAAGGTTATAAACCCACAAATGTGGGTTTTATGCAATACATGGATTTACAATACAGGGACCAGTAGACCAAAAACAACATGGCCATCGTGTAGTGGTTGCTAAGGGGAGAAGCTGAGTCTAAGACATGTAACTAAGCATTAGTAGGCAATCTGAGTGTTAGGATACTGAATTCTACTGTCACATAGCAAATGAGCACATTCTGAGTAGTGTAAGAGATACATAAGGGGGAGGAACAGAGTAGGAGATAGGTGACATCACAGGGGGGAATGGCAGAAAGAAATGCAGTTCACTGGAGGTCAGAGTTACATGATAGATGTCAGACACATATCATGGAAAGAGGAGTGCCACGACATAAGCATGGGACAGTCAAGAAATGGAAGGTGTACACTGTTGCCTATACCAAAGTTTCTTGCTGGGCATACATGCACACGTGTGCACGCCATGAAGCGCGAGTAGGACAGTGTGCGCACGTGTAAGGCAGACAGAGCATGTGGGAGTGTGTTGGGAGATGTTTAACACTAGCTGAAGCAATAATCCACCAGCGAGATTAGAACAGTTTATTCACACACTTTAAAAAAAATGAATTTCAAACAGAACAATGAGACAAGCGCTTTCACCTGGTATATTCCAGGCTTTATCAAGTCAAAACTTGTTTTGTTTTGACTTGATAAAGCCTGGAATATACCAGGCGAAAGCGCTTGTCTCATTGTTCTGTTTGAAATTCATTTTTTTGAAAGTGTGTGAATAAACTGTTCTAATCTCGCTGGTGGATTATTGCTTCAGCTGGTGGTTTTTGACTTCTACATTACTGGTTTTCCTTGGTTTCATATTTTCGTTAGATGTTTAACACTGTTTGCATGGGTGTGCATGCGTTTAAACCCGAATAAGCAGATTCTGAACCGTGTAAGCATGTGTGCGCACGTGTAAGCCACTGTGAGCGTGTTTCTGCTGGTATGCACGCTGCTCCCCCCTGAGGAAACAGAAAGGAAAAAGGAAGCAACACAATTAGTAGGAAGCTAGCAGGGAATACTGCTGGAGCTAGCAGGTGATACAATTAGAAGCAGGCAATTAGACAGGCAGAATAGTAGCTCAGCCCAACACTTAAAACTCTGCAAACAGCAGTGCAAGATGTTTCTCTCAAGAGACACTGCAAGACAGGAGTAAGCTATTAGAAGTGAAAACTGAAAAAGCTGAACTCAGAGCAGAAATGTTAGGGGCTGCCATAGCTGTCATAATGAGACATAGGTGACTTGCTGAGGGTGGTGACAATGCAGATGGTGCCAGACAACCCACAGTGAGGAGACGGAGAAGAGTGTACAGGCCCAGGGTTACCTACCACGGATTACATGAGCTGGAGATAGTAGAGCGCTATAGAGTGGACAGAGAGCTCCTGCAGCAAATAGTGGAGCTGTGCAGGCCACGCCTCACACACAGAACAAACAGAGGGGAACCCATCCCAGTGGAAACCAAGGTATGTGTTGGCCTAAGAATACTAGCAAGAGGTACCTTCCAGAGACCAACTGGTGATATGATGGGGATATCACAGGCATCAGCCTCCAGGGTACTGCACAAGTTCCCGGATGCCATGTCAGCACATGTCGGTGATCATGTATATTTCCCCAATGCCCGTGAGGTATTGGCTAGCAATATGCGTCTCTTCCAGCAAATAGCAGAATACCCAGAGGTAGTGGGTGCAATAGACTGCACGCACATATGCATCAAAGCACCAGCTGGCGAGCGGGGTAGGGCCTACATTAACTGCAAGGGCTTCCCCTCCATCAACTGCCAGGTCGTGTGTGATGCCCAGGGCATAATAATGAATGTGTGCTGGCTGCCCTGGGAGCTACCATGATTCTCACATCTGGCATTTGATGCAGCTGTACCAGACATTTGCCAATGGGGACATCCCACACGGACACCTAGTGGGGGATGCAGGTTATGCACTGGAGCCATGGCTGATGACACCCATCAGAAACGCACACACACCTGAACAGGAACGCCATAATGAGGCACACGCACAAACACGTAATGTAATAGAGCATGTGTTTGGGCTGCTCAAGTCATGGTTCCGGTGTCTGGACACATCTGGTGGAGCCTTGCAGAACACACCAACTACATGTACCCAAATTGTCATGGTATGTGCTATGCTACATAACATGATCTTGCGAAAACAGCTGCAGCAGGACCAGCATAGGGCTGGGCCAAACAGCCCCCCACCATTGCCAAGGCCATTACAGGCAGAGCGTGACTTGGAGGAGGAACAACCTGAGCCTGCCCCAGTAGGCAGAAGGAGGCGTGTCCAGTATGCCCTGGCCTTGGCAAAGAGGCAACGCATAGCACATACACTGGCTCAGTAGGAACCCTGGGAATGATACCCCCTCTGACTCACTCAAATAATAACAGGGATGCCTAAAATAACATGACCTGCTCACAAACATGTACAGGGAGTGTAATATTTGCATCCGTCAGAGGCGCACCACCTGAGGCATGAATGCCATGTGTTAAGTAATGTAACACCATGTACTATATCCACACCTGAGGACCGTGACTAACATCCTACCCTCACCAAGCATCATGCCACAATATGATAATGAGATGATCAATTGCAATAATTGGCTGAAGTATTGCAGTTAGTCAAAGGGGATCCAATGTGTGCCAGCCTGGGATGACATGCTGAGCATGACATGATGCTCCACCTGCTAGGACTGGTGTGCACCTATCAGTGCAGGCCGTATGGATACTGGCAAAGGCTGTTGTTACCCACAGCGTGCCCTGAATAGGTAAGGCTCAAAACACAAACCTACCTCCATAGGTATCAAAAGGGATAAGAACCTAGATGTAATGCTACCCAATGCCAGAAGTCTAAACAGCAAGATGCATGCAGTCTAAACTCACCCAGTATGGAGAATGTTGATATATGTGCTGTAACAGAAAACTGGGTCAAGGCTCACAACAGCACCCTGACACTACCAGGTTACACCTCATACTGTGCTGTACAGCCTCAAAACATGGAACAAGCTACAAAAGGAGGGTGACTAGCAATAATTGTCAAGGATAACCACACCCCCATGTTGGTACCACAACAAGAAGCAGCATGGACTAGCCATGGTCAAGTAGCAGTGGCTAAAACTGCCCCCCAGTTATAGCCTGCTACAGACTACCGTCCCAACACCAGGAACTGCACCTGGCCTATGTTGGAATACATGAATATATCAAGTCCTCCAAACCACATTATATTGGGTGACTGAAAATACCCAGACATAGACTGGGAGCATTATACTAGCTCCAACACTGTAGGACAAAAGTTCATAGAATCCATAAACCAAAATTCCCAGGAACAACGTACCACTCCCACAAGAGGGGTAACCATACTGGATGTGATAATCAGCAACATGGGTACTGGATGGTAAGATGAAAAGTGTATTGCTCACTGCTAAGACCAGACCATAGAGTAATCACACTGGATATACACATCCTGACCACAGTCCCTGGCCAGAAAACCACAGTGAAAAACATGTGTTAAGCAAAAGTTGCAGTCCTCCAAACTGATGTGAAATCCATTAAAGGCCCTGTGCAGGTGCAAAATATGGGCCACACCTCAGAACCTGTTATACAGGAATTCAATGAACACTGCCAGGAATGCTTGGATTATGCAATCCTAAATTAAAACAAGACACAATGCCATACACGCAGGCATCTGGCATGGTGGACACCAGCCATAACCAAACCATGCAAGAGAATGAGGAAGCTACTACATGACAGAGCAAACATAAAAAAAGAAGTAATCACTGATCAGTAGTATGGCAATAAAATATGTCCACACATACAATCCACTAAGGCCAGCTACAACAAGTTGAATCTGTGAATCTTGAGGCAATGTTACACCTGCCCCAAGTACACAGACAACCCTGAACTCTCCCCAAGAAATACAAATATATGTGAGAGATGCAACCATCTATCCAAACTGGAGGCTGAGCTCCCTCAACTCAGTACTCCCAAAACTAGTCAGGAGGAGAAGGTAACCACACACACCACAAAACCAGTCCCACATTGACCTATCACAACTGCAAACCAAAGACATAAACACAGAAAAAAATTCCCAGAGGCCCGAATTACAAACACACCACACCAACAGAGGCCTCCAAAGCAGACACCCAATCAAACAACCTCCAAACATAGCACATGCAACACATAGTACACAAAGCTGGTGTGCCAAACAGTCACAGGCCAGAAGGAGAAACAACATGCCTGATACAGTTGTAATAGGTGACTCCATAGTGAGAGACGCTGCTGTCCCGCACACCAGACTGAACAAGGGAAAGTGTACAGTAAGCTGCCTGTAGGCTGCTACAATATGCCACATAACACAAGTATGCAGGTCACCCCAAAGCAAGTAGAAATATGATGCAGTCATAGTCCATGCTGATGTGAATGACCTGAGATGTACCTCCCCTGACTACATGAAAAGAGACATAGATGAGCTCTCCAATTATGTAGTCCAGGCCGGTATGACACTGACCATTTGCAGCATCCTACCCTCACCAAGAATGATGTCACAGTACAAACACGAAATGATCAATTATAACAAGTGGCACAATTACTGGTGTCATTCCAAGGGGATCCAATGTCTGTCTGCATGGGATGTCATGCTTGACAAGCCACGCAGCTGTTCCAGGGATGGCTTGCACCTGTTACCCCTGGGCGTCTGGATATTGGATAAGGCTTTTGCCACCTCCATAGAGCCTTTCGTAGGCAAGGCTGAAAAGACTAACCCACCACCCTACAAAACATAAGTGGAAAGAAACATAAGGGTAATGCTGACCAATGCCAGATGTGTAAACCTCAATATGCATGCTCCTGAGGACCTCCCCAGTATGGAGAACATTGATGTCTGTGCAGTGACAAAAATCTGCTGCAAGCCTCCTGACAGCACACCAGCACTACCAGGTTATACCACATATCATGCGTTATGGCCCCAAAACCTGGAAAAAAACATAAAAGGAGGGTGAGTATCCATATTCAGCACAGACACCCATACATCCAGGTAACTGACAATGCACAAGGCATTGGAGTCCACCCATGTGCAACTAACCGTAGGCAAGACTGCTGTACAGTCTGTAGCATGCTACAGACCACACTCTCACACACAGGAACCCCACCCAGCTGTCCCGAAGACACTGGACAGTATGAATGTCCCACCAAATACCAAACAAGGTACTCACAAATTACCACATAGGTGGTAAACCATTATGTATGGAAGGAGTAATCAGGGACCTAGGGACAAAAGTGGACAGTAACCTGTTATGTGACACTCACATTGCCAATGTGGCTAGGAAGACTGTCTATATTGGACACCATATCATGAAAGGATTCACATCTATGTCAACAGAGGTCATTGTACCCTATACTGTTCTCTTATCAGACCCATAATCTAGTACAATGCCTCATTTGGGATGTACCTTACCTGACACCTGCAGCAGTTAGAAAGACCTCAAAGGTACCTCACCAAGAGGATAAAGGGTCTCAAATATATGTCATATGCTGCCTGGCTGTAGACACCCCAGCTGAATGCAGTCACATACTGCCTACACAGAGGCATTGTATGTCTGTTGTACAAGGCCATGTCCAACACAGGAGTAATTGACATGCTCCACCCCAGAAAACTCAAAGCCATCGGAGCTGTGAGAGTGAGAGTTGTCAACCTCAACACATAATGAAATAGGATGTGCTGGAGGGACAGATACATAACCCAGAGGCTCCCCACACCCTGGAACAGAATCCCACTCCATGTTAGGCAGAACCCCTCACTGACACTCTTCAACAGGAATCTTGCCAAGTGGCTGGATGATCGTAGATTTACACTGGGGGTCTTCACTGTGTCACGTCCAGACAGAGGCACAGCAAAGCAAATCATAAATGGCCATAATATTCACATAGCAAGGGGTGGCGAAAGCCACACACACTCTGGCTAGCCTTACAAATGCCCTAGGGTGGATAGCCTAGTATGAACCTATGAACCTATGAAGATACAAATTGTACAGGACACTAAGGATAATCCCAAGGCTTCCACAACTGATGGTAGGAACCGTGTTGGGAATTCACAGATATGCTCTGAATCACACAAATATTACAAACAACATACCAAACACACACACATTGCCAACATACATCCTGACAGGTGCAGTGCAAACCCCCCCCCCCAGAATGCAAAATGTCTATCCCAGCAGACTGCTGGTCACCTGACATTGCAGATGCTGAGATAACAGCCAGCATCTACAAAGCAAAACACACAGCAGCAATGGTATGAGATGGTGTCCTGTGCTGAGTCCAACATGGACTCCAAGAAGAATGGAATGCCAAATCACACTACTGCTCAATGTCAGCCTTACCACAGGATATGTACCCAAAGAGCAGTGTACAACAACAGTGGTCATTCTCAACAAAGGTGTTTCCTGAATGGATACTGAAAACTACCACCCCAGAATCCTGAAAAGCTTGGTCTGCACAGCTATGGAAAGGATCAGCATGTACCGCAGACATAAAGATATTGGGGACCTACTGACACCGGACCCTACCCAGTGTGGCTTTCTTAAGTGCAGATCCTGCCCCTAAACATGTTTGACTCATTTGAAACAGTCATTAAGTTAATTGAGGAGGGCAATGTAGTCCACACAGCGTAGCTGGACCTTGCAAAGGCTTCTATACAATACCCTACGTGTTCATTATAGATATGCTCACCAGCTTAAATATAAACCCCTATGTCAGTATAGGGGTTGCAAACCAGACCAAGGACAGAACTGACATGGTCAGACATGCTGCAGCCATGTAAGACTACAAACCAGATATAACTGGCGTCCCACAAGGCTTGGTCCTGGGATCTCCCTCATTTGGTATATATGTCCCATAGGTACAGGCCAACATGGAAGGACTGTGTCTGAACATGTTTACAGAGGACTACAAACTGCCCACCATATCTGACCCTCCAGCTGACACAAGCATTCCACAAAAGGGCCACATAGAAACAGACAACTGGTGCCATAGCCATGTTAGCAAGCTAATTGCAGAAAAGTGTATAGTCAACCCCCGTGGATATACAGTAAGTGCCCACCAATTACCACATAGGTGTTAACCCATTACGTACTTAACATTTAATGAGAGACCTGGGGACACAAGGTGATAGATATCCTGCATTGGACAAACTTGTGGCTGTAGTGTTTACAGAAACATACCATATACCCACCTAATCATGAAAGTTGTCAGATCTAGATAAGGGGAGGTCATTGTGGGTCTGCAGTCATCCTTCATCAGCATTACAATTGACTACAATAGCCCCTGTGGGATGTACCTCAGCAGACACCTCCACCAACTGTAAAGTCCCCAACAGTACCTCACCAGGAGTATCAAAGAGCTTGCACAGATGCCATGTGTTGCCTGATTAAACAAACTGCAGCTACACACACTGCCATACTGCCCAATCAGAGGCAAGCTGTGCCTGATGTATAAAGCCATGTCCAAGCTGGAATCAATAAACATGCTGCACCTTGTACAATCTAAATGGCAGTGAGCTATGCATATGAGAGACCTGAACCCCAGCACTGACATACATAGGACAAGCTGTACTGCATGATCCATAACACAGAAGCCACCCCCACTCATGAGTAAACTCCAAGTACAGGCTATCCATAGATTCATTCATCGATTCTCCTCAAGAGGAATCTTGATGAGTGGATGGGAGATGGTAGGTTTACCCTGGGTATCACGGTCATGTCACAGGTAGACAGAGGCACAGTATACTATCCATGACATATGTCATGGCAAGCTCCACTTACAATGTGTGTCAAAGGACAAACACACTCTCCGACTAGCATTAGAAATGGCCTAAGGCACATCGCTAGTGTTTGCAAATGTACACCTTTGTTGTGGAATACACTACCAATGTTGGACAAGCCTGGTTTAAGTAGTTCATATCTCAACATAATGCAACATGGTCAGATGTGCACAACTGGCCCCTAACCAGGCTGTTGTGCTCACTATGGAAATGTAAAGCAGTGATAGGACTAAAGCCCAGGATACTGTCCACCACAGTCAAAGTACTGAACCAGTACACTATACGGTACTACAGTGTTAGGTCAGTATGAAAGGATGTTGACAACTGTATGCAAAGTATCCCATGCAAACCCTGCAGGCACAGTATAATCCCTGTTGTGTTCACACATAAAGCAGTCGGACAGTAACTACACAACATGACACACAACACACAACCATAAACGGGAGATATTTGTTGAAGTTCACACTCATCCACAAATGTGGTGGGCTGCAGAGTTCAACATATAGAAAGCTCACACTGAGCATGCTCACACACTTTGATAAATGAGACATAAGTCAGACAACATGCCATGGGAAGGCTGAACTGGGCATGCTCACACACTTAGGCCAAATCTCAGTTTAGCAGTTGGCCACACATATCTGGTATATGTACGTGTTATTCCAGGAACCAACCACATTACAGCAATCTGCCCAGTGCACACAGTTAAATGACTACAGAGACATATGTGATATAGTGGATCCCTCCCATATGCAAACATCTTCCACAGATACACAAGTTGTTCATACAAACAGGGAATGCTATGGCAATAAAGACCTGCAAACAGTCTATCAGCAACAAATAATGTGCATTTGACAATTAAACATATGGGTGTAGAGGTCAACACTAGGCTGTTTGCCCTAGGGAATGACAGCTTAGCTAGAGTGTGCTTGGCATCTGCCTCCCCAGTACAGTAGGCTACTGTACCACTGTAAAGTAGGTCACATAAGGCACCGTGTGAGGCTAGTGTGCTGTGCCTCTGTCAAGCAGGGACACAGTGGAGATCCCAGGGTTTGAATTTGCTAAGCCACAGCCATGTTGTTGGTGTGTGCTGGAAGAGGGTTGCTGAGGACCTCTAACAGTAAGTGGGCATCAATAACAGACTGAGGGGAATCTTATCTGCATTGTCTGGACAATTTCACTGTCAACACTGTGTCCTGATGATTATGAGGGATTGAAGTGTCGTGCTGGTACTGTTCAGAGATGTCCTCCCTCTGTGGGCTACTGCTCTGCAATGTATTAGCTCACTCTGTTGGACACCCCATATATGGCTGGTGTACATCTGACAGGTATCCTGTTGTGGAGCAGTCATGGGCATATTTGGGATAGCATGATCAATGCAAACCTTCCACATGCTCATAGAATGCAATTGTCAAGGATTATGCAGAGTGGCCTGTATACTCCCCCAGCATGGGTCCTTTGAAGTCTTCCATCCCAGTCTTCACAAGTGTAAAGTCTGCTTTTGAAAAATACAGTTTGTTTGCAGTGACAACCTTGCCTGGGGGTGGGAATGGGATATGGATGGCCAGGGAAAGGTGGGTATGGTCAGATATCAACAATGGTGGTCTACCTCTGGTGTGGAACAGTGAGTACCCATGTTGTAGATGGTCAGGTGCAATATGTATTCCCCCTTGTGGCTGCGGTGAGTGGTTCTGCCATAGCACATGGACTCACAAATTGTAGTGGCTGTAGGGTAATGTTGTAGAGGCCTGAGTAGTTCCCACACACAATATGCCTGTACCTGACGTTAACAACTGGAATGGTATATGTGAACACCTGCATATCTTGGCACTGTGCCCAGGGAAGAAAAGTGTGTGTCCTGGATGTGGGAGGGGTGGGCAGGACTGGTTGTGTTGTGTGTTACAGGTCCTGTGGTCACGAAGCATGGTATAAAACATAACCTGCCAGTGCGATGTGCATATCTGACCCTGATGTAGGTGGCTGCAAATGCATATATATGCTATCCCCCACCTGACAGGTAGTACTAGATGTACATACCTCTGTAGAAATAATGATGTCAGCACCCTATAAATACTGCAGGTGCAGAACAGATGCTCAGTAATCCGGATAGTGCAATCTGCTAATGCATCTCCCTCAAGTGTTATAATATAGTTAGATAGGGGTTTGAATCCTGCAAATGCTCAGTGTGTGGGTGGGGTTGGTGTGTATGCAAGTCTGTGTGAGGGAAATGTCCCTTTTGGCAACTGGGAAAACACACTACAGGATGCACATTCCCCTTTCTAAACACTGATGATGTCAGCACCCTATAAGTACAGCAGGAGAAGGAAAACCTCCCAGTAATGCGAATAGCATGCTCTGCTAATGCATTCGTCTCGAGTGTCAAAACATAGTTAGGTAGTGGTTTAAATCCTGCAAATGCTTAGCGTGTGTGGAGGGGGTTAGTGTGTGTGCACGTCTGTATGAAAGAAATGCCCCTTTTGCCAAATAGCAGAACACACTACAGGATGCACATTCCCCTTTCTAAACACTGATGATGTCAACACCCTATAAGTAAAGCAGGAGAAGAGAAACCTCCAAGTAATGCGAATAGCGTGCTCTGCTAATGCGTCCATCTCGAGTGTCATAACATTGTTTGGTAGGGGTTTAAATCCTGCAAATGCTCTGTGTGTTTGGAGGGGGTTAGTGTGTATGCAAGTCTGTATGAAAAAATTGTCCCTTTTGCCAACTAGGAGAACACACTACAGGATGCATTCCCCTTTCTAAACACTGATGATGTCAGCACCCTATAAGTACAGCAGGAGAAGGTATGTGGCATGGACAATGACTGAGTCATATGTGCCCATGCGTCTGACTGACCTGTATGCTTGTGTTATGTGGTGGACCATAGTGCCCCACGGGCATATCACTGTGACCTTCACCTTGTCCAGCCTGGTGAGCGTGACCTCACTGTACCAGACAATAAAGGTACCTAACATAACTGTGGCAGGTGTGTTGTCTAGCCGTACAGGCTGTGACTGTTTGGCACACAGGATTTGTGTGCTATGTGTTATGCGTGATGTGTTCTGCATAACGTATGCCTGTGTGCCAGCTGCAGAGGTGTCTGCTGCTCAGGCAGGATGCTATTTCTAGGCTCCACGAATGGCCCAGTGTGTTCACGTGCTTGTATTGCTGTCAGTGTAGGTCTACATCAGACTGGTATTGTAGTCACTGTAGTATTTCATGCCACCTGACAGGTTATGCCAGTACTGGGTTCAGAGTGCTTAGTCCCCAGTTTGGCTATGTGGTTCCATCTCATACATGTGTTGTATGTCCATGTGTAGGGGAGAGGGTTGACTGTGCACATGTGGCAGCTGTGACATTGCCACATGACCCACATATTCCACAAATGTACCATAGAGGTGACTGACAACTGACCTTTGCACATGCTACCATAGTATTGTGATTGCCATGGTGATTAACAGCACATAGGGCCAATGGGGAACAAGGTACATAGGTTCATAGGTTCATAGGTTCATAGGTTCATAGGTTCATACTAGGCTATCTGCCCTAGGGCATTTATAAACCTAGCCAGAATGTGTTTGGCTGCCACCATCCACTGTAAATATATCTTGCCATGCCCTTTTTCGAGGTTAGTATACTGTGCCTCTGTCTAACAGTGACACAGAAGTGATACCCGGGGTAAACCTATGATGTTCCATCCACTCATCAAGATTCCTCTTGAAGAGAGTCAATGAGGGACTCTGCCTAACCTTGACTGGGATTTTATTCCAGAGTGAAGTGAGCCTCTGGGTTATGAATCTGTCCCTCCAGCATGTCCTATTTATTTCAGTGCTGAGGTTCAAGTCTCTCAAGCGTGCAGCTCGATGGGATTTGAATATTCTCAGGTGCAGCATGCCCATTAAGTCCGGGTTTGACATGGCTTTATACATCAGGCACAGATCGCCTCTGAGCAGGCGGTATGCCACTGAGTAGAGCTGGGGTTTCTTTAACCGGTCAGCATATGGCATCTGTTTGAGCCCTTTGATCCTCTTGGTGAGGTACTTTTGGGGTCTTTCCAGTTGCTGCAGGTGTCTGGTAAAATACATCCCAACAGGGGCATTGTACTCAATTATGGGCCTGATGAGGGATGAGTAAAGAGGCACGATGTCCTCCCCTGATCTAGATGTGAATCCCTTCATGATGAGGTGGGCTATATAAAATGTCTTTCTAACCACTTTGGCCACGTGGTTGTCAAATGAGAGATTGCTATCAACTTGGGTCCCCAGGTCCCTAATTACTTCTTCTGTACTTAATGGATTACCACCTATGTGGTACTTTGTGGGCACTTTGTTTTTGCCAAAGGGGATGACTATACACTTTTTTGCATTCAGCTTGAGGCCATGGCTCTGGCACAAGTTGTCTGTTTCTATGTGGCCCTTTTGGAGGATGCTTGTGTCGGCTGGAGAGTTGATTATGGCGTCCAGTTTGCAGTCATCTGCAAATCTGGTCAGCCACAGTCCTTCCGTGTTGACCTGTACCTCCGATAAATATATACCAAACAAGAGAGGTCCCAGGACTGAGCCTTGTGGGACACCACTTGTAACTGGTTTGGAGTCTGGCATGGCTCCAGCAATTGTAATCATGTGGGTTCTGTCCTTGAGCCAGTGTGCAATCCATCTAGTGACATAGGGGCTTATATTTAAGCTGGCGAGCTTCTCTAGAATGCCCGAGTGGGGTATTGTATCGAAGGCTTTTGCGAGGTCCAGGTAGGCTGTGTGGACCACCTTCCCCTCGTCAATGGCCTTGGTGACTGTTTCAAAGAAATCAACCAGGTTTGAGAGGCAGGATCTGCCCTTAACAAAGCCAAACTGGGTATGATCCAGTGTCTGTAGGTCCCCAATATCTTTATTTATGAGGTCCATGATGATCCTTTCCATAGCTCTGCAGACCGAGCTAGTCTGGCTTATGGGGCGATAGTGTCCAGGATCCGTTGAGGCACCACCTTTCTGTAGAGGGACCACTGTTGCTGTACGCCACTCTTTGGCCACATATCCTGTAGTAAGGCTGGGATTGAACAGTAGTTTTATGTTTGTTTGTAGCTCTTCTTGGAGTTCATGTAGGACACAGCCTGGGACACTGTCTGGTCCCATTGATGCAGTGTTTATTGCTTTGGAGAGGGCGGCTCTTACCTGAGCATCTGAGATATCAGGGGGGCAGCACTCTGCTGGGATAAATATTTGCCCTTTCAGTGTGGAGGGGGGGAGAAGTTTGCGCTGAACCTGTCAGCTAGAATGTTGGCAATGTCTGTGGGTTTGGTGTTTCTATTGACATGTTGGACTACCTCTGAGCATATCTGGGAATTACCACCCAGGTTCCTAACATAACTAAAGAAAGCCTTGTGATTATCCTTAGTGTCCTGTGCAATTTTCTCTCGAAGCTGGCCTTAGACAATCTTATGAGAGCCTGTAGTTATTTGCTAATACTGATCAGTGATGCCTTCCCTTTTTTTGGATCTTGCTGTATCATTTATTAGCTTCCTCCTTCTATTGTGTAGTTTGTTTATGGCTGGGGTCCACCAGACAGGATGTCTGCCTTTGGTGGATTGGGTCTTGGTTTTATTCAGGATCGCATGATCCATGCATTCCTGAAGGTGTCCATAGAATGCGTTTATAGAGGAATCTGTGGTCTGGTCTGTAGTTTCCGCAGGCCCGGGGGCTTTGAAAGTTTCCACCTCAGTTTTGAGAACTGTGAATTTGCTTTAGAGAAGTTGTTCACTGTGGTTTTCTGGGCAGGGGTTGGGGTCGGGATGTGAATATCCAGTGAGATTAGTTTATGGTCTGATCTTACCAGTGAGGGATACACTTCTGGTTTGGAGCATAGAGTCCCCATGTTGGTGATGATCAGGTCCAGTATGTTTCCCCTTCTTGTAGGAGTGGTAACAAGTTGTTCCATAGCATTTGAGCTCATATATTCTAGGAATCTTTGGGCTAGGGTGTTGGAGCTAGAGTCATGCTCCCAGTCTATGTTTGGGTTGTTGAAGTCGCCCAATATAATGGTGTTTGGAGAGACCTTCATATTTTCCACTGTTCTCAGGAAGGCCGAGTGCAGTTCTTGGGTTTGGAAGGGTGGTCTGTAGCAGGCTATAACCTGGAAGGCAGTTTCACCCATTGTTAGTTGCACATGGATAGTCTCTGATGCTTGGTGCTTTGCCACCAACCTGGAGGTGTGGGTATCTTTGATGAATATCAATACTCCCCCTCCTTTTGTGGTTTGTTCCATGTTTTGGGGCTGAAAAGCATGGTATGAAGTTTAACCTGGTAGTGCTGGGGTGCTCTCAGTATCCCTGAACCAGGCATCTGTAACTGCACAGATATCGATGTTCTCCATGCTAAGGAGAGTTTCGAGTGCATGCATCTTGAGGTTTAGACTTCTGGCATTGGGTAGCATTACTCTTAGTTTCTTATCCCTTGTGATACATATGAAGGTGGGTTTGTCATTTGAGCCTTGCCTAACAAAGACACTATGGGGGTAGCAAGAGCCTTTGCCAATATCCGAAAGCCCATGGGTGACAGGTGCAAGCCGTCCCTAGTGAAGCAGGTGGTTCAACAGAAGATGAATATGTGAGGGTGTAGTGCCTGTGATTAGTTAGCAGTAGCATATATGACTGCTCACGTGGACAAATGCCAGGTAAGTCATATGCAATGTGTCACAGGCAACGTACATGTGAACAGGACAAACAGTGACATTCTGTCAAGTGAGACATGGAGGTACATATAGTAAGCTATGCAGTTGTCACTAGGAGTCCACAGAAGCTCTGTAACTATGCATTGCAGGTGGGATCAGTATTCCAGGGTAATTGCAAGCAAACATGCATGCAAACAAAGCTACAGTAAGCAGGGATGCATGTAGTCCATTGTACAACAAACAAGCGGTACCACTTCCAGTAGGTAACACTGCAAATATGCAGGCACTATGCACATGTACATGGAAATACACAGGTCAGATGGCTAGGGTCCAGTCTCAGCGCACACAAGTGTACAGACCATGTACTGTCAGGATGTACAATAACTGGATGGAAACCCATGTGCTCATACCTGCAGTAATACACATGTCAAATAACAGACACTGAGCCTTCACTCAGTGGTTCCATACTTAGTAGGATGTGTGCTACCTGGCCTGCCACCACAGTATCCCTGACATGTATGGGGACTCTCCCTCCTGTGACAGTTAGTTTTGTGTGTTGGGGCTGTCTAGCATGGTATGAGATGTGAGCTTGCAGTGCTAGGGTGCTCCTGTGTGTCCTGTACCAGTCGTGTAGTACTGCACACATATCAACATCCTCAAACATCCGCATTGCAGAGACCAGTGTGGGCAACATGCCACTTGCAGTTTACATGTCCATCATTGCGTATTAATACTTTCATTACCTTATCCCCTGTGCTACCTATGTATGTAGCCTTCTGTTGACATCCTTACCACCAGTATGCCAACATGTGCAGATGATACACATATACTTACCATGGGTGTAGACAACAGTACATGACAATCATACCCTTACTGCATCAGGCATGCTGTGATATACCCACAATTATCTCAGTACACAGTACTGTTAACAACATGATACTATTCCTACACGTCTATGTAGTCACCCTGTGCATCAGCAACATGTTAACCTGTACCTGCACTGATGTTACAGATTGCAGGAGGTGACACAGTTTCATCACATGCACAAGGTGTGAACTTGGTATGCCTGAGTCAGCCAGCGATACCACCGATTGACATGTATGTGTATGTATGTTGGTGTGGGACAGCAGTACAAGGTGGGGCAATGTTGATGCAGTGTGTGCGTGTATGTGGTAGCCCTAGGTGTTGTCAATTCGCATGTGTGTATGGATGCACACAGTTCCACCTCATGGCTGCCATATACTGGTGTTTGTGGACAGCCACAGACTGTACCTGCCAGGTCATACAGATCAGTGTCTCTGGCCACGGACACGGTACCTGTGCCTTGCAGGGGTGCTATGGACTGTATCCGGTACCAACCCAGACTGGGTACAGTCATCAGAAGCAGGTGTTCATTGACTGGACACAGATCCCTGTCAGGCCTGGCCAGAGCCACGTGCACGTGGTCTCCTGGGGTGGTCTGATGACAGCACAGACCCAGCATTGCTGGGGCTGCTGCTGGCACTATGGGGGCGGCTGTGGCCCTGTTGTCATCCACGATGACTGCCATCTACTGCTGTTGCTGGCATACGCCCACATCGACGCCTCAACCGTCCACCATCACCCTGGCTCATGGACATGTAGTTGTGGAACCAGTCTAATATGTCCCACAACGTCTGTCTATGACATCGGTGAAATTACGGATGTCAGCCGCAATGTCACGCATACTGTCAGTCATGGCTGTGCGACATGCTGTCAGCTCCCTCAGACCCTGTCTGGTGTACCATTCCATACGTAACTGTGCATGCATGACAGCCCGAAACATAGCTGAAGTTGTAAGACCTCTGTGGGCACATCTGACAGGGGCAGTATGCCCACGGATGCTCTCACGAGAACCCCTGGACATCTGTCTGTATGGTACCATCTCAGGGCCATGCCCATGGCTGCTGTGTGGGGAGGCATGTGCCACAGATACCACATTACCTTGGTCAATGCCCACTGTATGCTGTCCATCACCTAGGGACATTGGTGACAAAGGGTGTATTGGCAGGATAACTGTGCGCATTGATGGGGTTGACAGCTGTGTACTGTCAATCGGCTGACCAATGATGGACCCTGGCATACCTTCCTGTGCCATTACACAGATGTCATCATTATCAGTACCCATGGCACCTGATTCAGGTTCCCTGCTGCATGACACCAGAGCAGCACCAGAACCTGTGGGAGAGAAACAGGAAACACAGTTTACAGTGTCTACACAATATTACCAGTGATGCACACATCCACAAATGCACAGGTCCAGGCATGCACACAGGCACACATGCACACATGCACACATGTGCACGTGCACACATGCACACATGCACACATGCACAGGTGCACACATGCACACATGCACACACATGCACAGGTGCACAGGTGCACACATGCACACATGCACACATGCACAGGTGCACACATGCACAGGTGCACACATGCACACATGTGCACATGCACACATGCTCAGGTGCACACATGCACAGGTGCACACATGCACACATGTGCACATGCACACATGCACACATGCACACTTACACATGCACACAGTTGCACACAGTTGTACACTACTCAGTAGGCGTGATATCAACACACAGACACAGACACACCTGCATGCATACACAGAGCACTACTAAGTGAGCCTAATATTACTATTACTATCAAGACTATTAAAGCTATTGTTAATACACACTCACCAGCATGGATAGGCTGCATTGCTGTTACACCGGAGGGACCTGCAGAAGTGAGGAAACTAATGTCAGTGGGCACAACTGTGCCATTGTTACTGAGTATGATACAGGTCAGTAGTACAACAGTCGCCTTTCACAGGTCAGCTGCTGATATTGAGGATATCACACTTGCACATTAAATACTATGATGACAGCTACAAACCAAGGATACACCTCACACATGCATTAACAACCAGTGTACACAACAGTCAACTATACATATGGCATATTACCTGCACACTCATAGTCTTGCTGCTGCGTGGCTCCAGCCTCCATCATAATGCATGTCTGCTGCTGTTGTTGTTGCTGGCAGACTGGAGCCACTACACTCATGAGTAGTCCCTCCAGTCTGGTGAGTGGGGGATGTGTAGCCACCCCACCACCTGTGGCGATCTGTTGCCTGTGGATATCCGATGCACGCTGACGGACATTTCTGATTAAATCACTGCAGTGATGTCGTACCTGCTCATATGTCCTATTATGCGTGCCTATGTCATTTACCCGACGGACCAGGTCTTGCCACAGTGCAGCCCTCTCCTGCTGATTCTGGCTGGTGCGGGAAAAGAGTATTGCATAATCCCGCACCAGGCTCTGGTGTATCTCCTCATCCTCAGCTGCGGAGTAAGCTGGATTTCGCGGGTGAGCCATGTTCCTGAAAAAGAAAATAACCTGATATCAGCAATATATGTCAGCAGAATTTGGCACACGTACTACACATGCTACTCGACTGTTATGATACAACATATCTCACATATATAGAATCTGTCTGTCTATTGGTGGATACATATGTAAATGGCCAGGTATCAGTGCTCAGCCAGCAACTGTGCAACACTGGCACACTCCATATGACATACTACCAAACCCCAGCAGTCAGAACACTGATTCAGGTCCAGAGCACCTCCTCACTCTGGGGGTTTGTATTTAGGTACTGTATGGCCTACATCATCAACTACTGTGAGCTGACCACAAACGAATTGCCCTGGATATACATATCCCACCTCCACCACCAGCACAAACGACTATAGTGAATAACATTGCAAATGCAAACTTTACATTTTGTAACAGTGACACGGTATCCTTTCAGCCCACTGGGCCAGTGGAAGACACAACCCACAATGCTGACCCCTACACAAATGCTTTCTACGGAGATCTCCAAGAATGCATTGGATCATGCAATCCCATATATGACCAAGACACTCTCCACAAAGGGACAGCATCCTGTCTGGTGGACCCCAGCCATAGACAGATTGTATTACAAAAGATGGAAGCTACTGCAAGACAGAGTGTAATTCCATAAAGGGAAGGCATGTCTGAGCAGCACTAATAAGGATCTATTTTCCCTCATACAAACATCCATGGGCAACTTTGAGCGGGAAATCAAGAAAGACACTACAGATAACCAGAAGGCCTTCTTCAGTTATGTTAGCAACCTAGTCAGAATCCCTCCACTATGCTCATAGTTAGTACACAACAACAAATAATTCACTGAAACCACAGATATTGACAACATTGTGGCAGACAGGTTCAGTGCAGGTGTCACCCCTCCCTCTCACCCAAAATAAGACATAGTTATCCCAGCTGACTGTAACCTCCCTGTCATCACAGATGTCCAGGTAAAAGCCGCCCTCAGGAAAGCAGAATACACAACATGACTGGGACCTGATGGTATCCCTGGTTGCATGCTACATGAACTCCGACAGGAGCTAAACACACATATAGAAGTGCTATGTAACACTAGCCTGACTACAGGATATGTACCTGTACACTGGTGCACAGCAGCAGTGGTTCCACTCCACGAAGGAGGCACCTCAACATACCAATGCAATACAACACAATACAATACATTACAATACAATACTATACAGTATGCTATTGCCCCTGGGACTACAGCAGCATACTGTTCTGCTACCCTGACCATTGTGACACATGTGGTGTGATGGTACCTGCTGCTGTCACACAGTTAGAAAACTAAACACTGAGCACTCCAAACGTACACGGCACTTCCACCAATATAAAAGTTCTCAAGAAAGTCACGAAGATATATACGTGGACACTGACACTTTATTGAAGAAGTTAAAGCGCTTTTCGTCATCCGAATAGGATGACTTCCTCAGAACAAATTCAAAGAAGTATACAATCCTCTTAAATAGTCATTTACCTTCAATTAGTAAAACCAATCGTCGTTAATTAGCATTTAAAGCTATATTCTCCACATACTAGGAAACTGGGTAACCTGATGTTATGGTAACTCACACATACATATAGTGTCAAATATATAGTATTTACTATTCAATGTTTCATCAAAATAAAAAGAAATGTCCATACATTTGTAATAATTGTGAAAATATTGTGAAAATATTTACAATATGTACAATTATTACAAATGTATGGACATTTCTTTTTATTTTGATGAAACATTGAATAGTAAATACTATATATTTGACACTATATGTAAGTGTGAGTTACCATAACATCAGGTTACCCAGTTTCCTAGTATGTGGAGAATATAGCTTTAAATGCTAATTAACGACGATTGGTTTTACTAATTGAAGGTAAATGACTATTTAAGAGGATTGTATACTTCTTTGAATTTGTTCTGAGGAAGTCATCCTATTCGGATGACGAAAAGCGCTTTAACTTCTTCAATAAAGTGTCAGTGTCCACGTATATATCTTCGTGACTTTCTTGAGAACTTTTATATTGGTGGAAGTGCCGTGTACGTTTGGAGTGCTCAGTGTTTAGTTTTCTAAGTTTTTGTGCAAGTTTAGTTCATTTTTGCTGTCACACAGTTACACAGGGTGACTCATATGGCATATTACCTATCTGACTAACATTCAGCAGGGGTATATGTGACATGTACTCATGGGGAGTCTTGCTTCTTAACACTGTGTGGCTTATTGCAGGGTATGTCTTATCTGTGGGTAGGAACCTTTACCTCCACATGTGCTCTCTATTGCAGTGGCACGGACGACACACAGCAGTCATTTAGGTTGTGGATGGTGTGAGGTGTTACTATGGTTGTTGGATATCTGTCATGGGTGTGACTTATGTATGTAAATCCAGGAGTGGTAACCTCTATGTGGGTAGTATGTGTGTACTCTGTGGTGTTGTCAGTCACTGTGCATTGGTAATGTGTTTGAGTGCATTGTCACAGTGTTGTACATGTCACTGTGTCCTTCTCCATATCTGTAGCTGTCATGTGAGGTACATACCATGGCAGCCATTGTGTGGTGTGGAGGGGTACACTGACCTACATGTCCATAGCTGACACACCATGTCCGCTGACACATACCATGTGCATGTATTCCAGGAATAGTGTGCCACTGTGAATATCATTGGGGGGACTATTGTACACATTTATGACCCTGTTCACCCCTGACACATGCAGTGGTGGGCAGCCAATCACATATCTGGTGGTTACTGGTGTAGGTAATCTGAAATGGGGTATGGTACTCCAGTTTTGACACTGGTGTTCACTCCATGCCTTTGTCACCAGGCACCTGTTGCAATACATCTGTACACATGTGCCTCACTCAGAATATATATACATCTCTCTCTCTCTCTCTCTCTCTATATATATATATATATATATATATATATATATATATATATATATATATATATATATATATATATATATATATATATATATATATATATATATATGTCTGTATACATATACACATATATATATTGATGTACATATATTGCTATAGATATGGAGAGGGGGGGTGTGACACAGAGGGGGTGAGAGTGACAGAGGGGGTGGTACAGGGGGCATTGAGGTCGTCATATACAGTCATACCTGTAGATAGTCAGATCAGTCTGTCTATGTATATGTATCTATATATATCTATATCTGTATGTGTGTATTACATATATATCTTTGTACATATTCTATCTATCTACATCTGTCTATGTATTCCTACATCTCTCTCTATGTATGTATACATATATGCATATATATATATATATATATATATATATATATATATATATATATATATATATATATATATATATATATATATATACATACATACATATTTTGACATACATACGTATCCATATGATAGACAGGTATATCAACATGTTTGTCTACCATACTGTATACACACACTAACATACTGCTAAACATACATAACTGTGAAACCTACTTTGTACATTGCACTCCAACCTACATTCAACCTACATTGATATGTGCACATAGATGCTCTCACATACAAATGTATGTACAGCCTTCACTGATAGTTGCTGTATGTCCCCTGCCCTTTGCACATCTTCATATACATATGGATACAGAGCAATGACACATATGGAGGGTTCACAGTATGTAGACCTTTATAGTATTACTTTGCATTACCTGTGTTTGTCACAGCTGCTTGTGTTGCCGTCTGGTTTTGTGTCCTGCTGCTCCACTTGCCAGTTGTCAGCTTTCAGGTGGCTGTTGCTGAACATTTTTATTTGTGTATGTTTAATTTCGTTTTTCTCTGTCTCTGTCTCTGTCTCTCTCTCTCTCTGTCTGTCTCTCACTTCCTCCTCAGGGTGCGATGAAAGTATTGCATGCATGGACTGGGAGAACAGCATACTTTTCTAGGTATCTGCATATGTCCATGTGATGGCCTCTGCACCAATTGTTAGCCAGCATTTGCTAATTGCATGCAGCCAGTTGTGTACTGATTGCAGTTCTCACTATGATTTCAGAACAGTGCTATAAAAAGGTATGTGAGATAGGCATAGCCCTTTCAGATTTTAAGGGCAGGGACCATGCTGGTATGCTGTGGACAATGTTCTGTGAGTGTAAAGGTTGGTATCTCTCTCATATTTCCAGCTGTGTTGTAGATTAACATTTCTCCATTCATTTCTCCAGTTTCCTGTACTAACTGTGTATGTACACTGACACCTACGACTACTACTACTGTTAATGTGTGTGGGTGTGCTTTCCTTGCACTTTTGCTTGCACTTTGTTGCTATAGCTTCAATATTTGCCCTTTACAGTCACTACGTGTATGCCTGCTAGGTGTTCTGATTGTAGTGTGCTGCTGTGGCTTTCCTATTTTCCATGTACATTCACACCTTGGAATGTTTGCTATATCTGCTAGGGTATTACAGCATGCAGTGTGGTCTGGCCATGGTGTGGGCCTTGACATCTATTAGGGTATTTGAGTATGCTGCTGAGCAGGCCCCAGAGACTCTCAGGTGCCTCTGTTATCTGCCTCATGGAATGGTACATATCAGTGGGGTACACCCATTACATTGTCTGGTATACTGCAGTTGTGACTGTGGGATAGCATGAGCATATGTATTACTACACTTTTTCTGCCATGCAAGTGGTGCATACTTTCAGGACTCCATAGTTACCATTGCATGTGTTGTAACACCTTTCTGCCTACTGTTTGTACATTTCACATGGAGTCTGTGTGGCATCCCTGTAACTCATTCACTGTTGCTATGTCTAGGCTCTTAACTATTCAAATATGGTGGTGTCAGACCTCTCATGTGTACAAATATTTGCAGATTGTCCACATTTCTACCTCATATTTTGGTCAATATGTCATGCACAGCTTTTTCTGGCAAATCACTCTGGGCTCAAGTCAGAATATAGTGACAAACATTTAAGTTTCCGACTTCATACCCTTCCAAACATCCCACAAAATGCAGAACCTGTTATTCTCTGAACTGTCTGAGTTTGTTGTAACATTATTTGTAATGTGTCCCTGGTTTTGGCCCTTTGCTCCACATATTTTATTACTTGGTCCGGATGTGTTCCTGTAAGAGGTTGTGGGGTATGGGCAGTGATTATCCTGCTGTGAGTATGTGTGCGGCTTGCATGGTGCTACAGTGACATTATTACCTACTAGCTACCAACTAGCATGGCTGTTTCTGTTCACACACTACTATCATAGATATCCACTAGATTTGACAGTAAATATACATGACATGCTTTGTGTACTACACATCCTATATTCCCTTTACATTCCTTCCTACTATTACATGATATATTTATTTTAGCACAATGTTCTTGTATAACAGTCATGGCTTAGTGGTAAGTCATACAGACTACTGTTTCCAAGGTCCTGGGTTCGGGACTGACAGTGGGATTTTATTTTGCTTTTGAACTGACTACAGGACCTGTCAATCAGAGTGACTAAGGCACTTTTAAGAAGTTGTAACCGGGTTAGCGCTGGCTTGCGCGGAGCTTCCGCATGCGCACTGGCGTTCAGCTCCGCGCACACCCGCTTACAACCACTTAAAAGTGCTTACTCTTGCGCACACCCGCGCTATTTTCTTTGATAGAAATGAAAATGGGGAGACAGGAAAGTGGTGAAAAAGGGGTCACAAAGAGGATAAAACAGTAGGGAAATAAGCTTGGGTTTTGGAGGAGGGATGTAGGTAGGGCCCATAGCTGCCCATTTCTTCATCAGCAACAGCTGTGCATATGTTTGTAATTTGGTGTGACATTTGATACCTTCCACCCCTGAGAGAGGTGTAAGGACAACTATAATACTTGTTGTACAGCCAATTGTAATTGATAGTTTCCATGTCAGGCAGACATATGTGTGGAATGGGCAGCTATGTATGGGGTGTAATTTTTTTGTGGGTACAGCGTGCCCTTTTTTTTTTTTTCAGGTGAGAGTGGTATGTCAGGTGAAGGAAGTCAGTATAGCTGGGGAGGTAGGTTGGGTGGGTCAACAGACAAGACAAACAAGATGCACACAGGGGCAGTGTATGACACGTGTGGGGGGGTTACACAATTGACGGGGACGGATGTTTGGATATCCAGAGCCCATGAGCCCACAGATGGCAACAGTGGAACTGATATCCCCACCCATGGGCAGTTGCCACTGTTTCTTCACTGCCCAGGATGGGTCTGTGCTGGGGGCTCTGTAGGCTGGGCAACAGGCATGCCCGTAAGTTGTGCCACCTGTGCCTGAAGCTGGCGTAGGGGCCCAAGAACAGAGTCCCGGATCTCCCTACGCACCACAGTCTGGACGCTACGGAGGGTGAGTGATGGTTCTCCTCTGGCCACACATGCAGAGGGGGGACAGGCCCCATCCCCTGCAGCGCTTCCACCCGCAGGTGGTGCAGGGCCACCGGAGGAGGGTCCAGACTGGGCACTAGTGCCAGGTGCACTCGCCAGCTGAGGTGGGAGTGGTGGGTCCGCTGGAACCCGCCTTCCCTGTCGTCCTATGTTTTGCATTATGCCATGACAGTTTGGGTTAGTGACATACAATACCATTCGCAATTAGTTGTAACAGCATGCATTAGTATTCCCATTAACCAAACACCCAGATATTCACACCATTGAATAGCGAGCATAACACATGCATAATTTGAACAGCAATACACAGTCCAACAACATGCAGGGTTGATTGATGGCAACAGGCCATCAGGTTTGGATGTATGAACAGGGCAGATGCATCAACGGACATGCAAATATTTATGACCCAACAGGACAAATGTCCAGGGGTGTTAATTGTGATTGCACATACCAATTTCACGTGGAATGGATTATATGTGGTTATAGGGTGGGGTGAAGAAAATATTATTAACACCTTCGAATACCAATACATATGCTGTACATTTCTAATAGCTACAGATATATACACACTACTGTTCTAACTACAGTTTCCTATATGATAACTACTTCCATTTGGTGATAGGACTGTTACTGCTACATCAATATACATTTTATTGTTATTCATACACGTTCATATCTGGCTTTGTGCAGCTACATCATCCTGCTACATTTGCTTTATATAGCTATAGACAACTGTGGATGTTTGATATTTCAGACAATCATACTATCTGCATATTGCAGACTGAGAGCAACATATCCAGATTTTGGGATACACATTCCAGCTGCAGCAACACTTTGGACACATTTTGCAGTTTGGTTCTACTTGTCACATTCATTTCATTCTGTACTGACTGCAGTATACTTTATTCAGGGATTATTACTACTTTATTGGTGGATTCATAATTCTTTCTCACACTCTCTCACTTGTTTTCATTTTACTATTCAGGATGGTACTTACTTCTAGGCTTTATTGACATATTTTACCTGTAGTTATTACAATCCTTTCCAGCAGTCTCACTTCTGTCATGTTTCAGTATTTCAACAGGGATATATTTCACACATGTGATTTGCTCATCTTCTGCAGCTGTACTTTTCAGCCTGCTGCAGGTTGTGTACTATTATATTACAAGTGGGGCATCTTTATTTCAGACTTTATTTCAGACATTTTCATTTTTCTGTTTGGATTACAGACTGCAACACACTTTTCTAATCAAGCAATACTTGCAAACACTTTTACACTGTTACTTGCACATTTTATTACTTAGTGACTACACTGCACTCTTTTGCTAACTGTCATACTTTGATATTTCTTTACAGTTATTGGGAGTGGATTACTGACCTGCCTGGTGGCGCAACCGCACCAGCCTATCGCCATAGACTCTGCGGTTCACAGAACGGACACCTGCAGCTGTAATATAAATGAAGTAATATTGGAATACACATCTCCATAATATCAGCTGATTTAATTTCTTACATACATAATTAAATGTAACTTACTCAGTAGTGGGGCATTGGGCATTTGCCGGCCCTCCTGTATCCAAAGGTTCAATTGGTCCTGCTTGCTTCTCTTCAGGTCTGCATGGTGGTGACGGACCTGCTCACCAGTCCTTGGAATCCCTGTGGCACTAGTGAGATCATGAGCCAACCGGTCCCATGCCTCAGCCCTATATGCTCCCCACAGGATCTGGCCCTGCATGAGTTGGGCCTCATGATTGTGGACTAGGAGCCAGGCCATGTATCTGGACTCCTCAATGCCCCACCTCTGTGCTCAAAAGCAACTACCCTCACCTACACCTGACATTCTGGCTGCAAGTCAGTTCTACAATCATTTATGCTGTGTATTCCCGCCTATGGGGCTTATATATGCAGTTTTTCCCGCACTTATCTGTGATTGGCCATTTTGGAATTGTATCCACTTCACAAAACCTGCTTTGTCATGCTCCACTTTCTATTCATTCCTATATATGTGCTATTACTGCAGTTCTGGGTACAGCTGTCGTGGCTTAGTGGTTCATTACCTTGACTATTGTGCATGGCATCCTGGGTTCGAACCTGCCCACTACTTTTTATATTTTATGACTGTCTAGACAGGCTAGGGGGTGTGTCTGTGTAAAGGCAGTTTTGTTACAGCTTGCTCAACGTTGCCCGTCGGTTAGCTTGTTAGCACGGTGCGCAGCTCCGCGCAAACGGGGTATGCTGGTTTACGCTTTATTTGGCTGTCATCACGCATATTACGCTCAGCTCAGCTAGGGGCACACAGTTTCAGTGTGTTAAACTGCTGCTCAGCTACGGGCACTCATTTTGCACCTGTTAAACCACTGCTTAGCTACGGGCACTCATTTTGCACCTGTTAAACCACTGCTCACCTACGGGCAGATGCACTCACCTTGTTAAACTGTAGCTCAGCTATAGGCACATCTGGCATTTTGTATTGTTTTCTTACCTCACATTTCTTCAGAATAAATGGACAATTTCATTACATTTTACATCAAATGTGATTTTATATGTGTACATATTTGTCAGGGACTTGTTTCGTGCTTATTTTACTAAAAATAAAATTGATGTTGTGGGGGCTCGAACCATGGATGCCTACTCTTCAGCCAACGTTTCTACCGCTACGCTATTGCTTCTTGGCTTATTTTGCATATTTAGTTCTTATATGCTTTCCCACTGACTGCTAACTGTGGCTGCGCTATGGGCATGCCCACGCAAACGAGCGCACTCACGGGCAAACATCTTTACAATTTAAAAAAAAATATGTAACATGTTCATTTATATATTTTCTGTTCATCGTCTGTGGGGGCATGTGTTGTGTTGTGTTTATTCACATTTCCATGGACTCTGTCATGGGTGTTTACTTTGGGCACTTTTACTCTTCTGGGGGCGTGTCCGCTTGCAGGGCTCGGCCTACGGACACACCCCCTACTGTCTTACACGGACCGTGTTAGCCTTAGGTGTGATTCAGCATCCTCTCATGAATATGCAGAGCATGCTGACATCACTCCGTTTAACTGCAGCCTCCGTGTAAGAGTTATAACTCTTACATGGAGGCTTCGTGAATCCTTGCCTTTGTGTATACAAAATCTGAGACACAGTTTGTTGATTAATCACTTATATTCTTGGGGGAGAGATAGATAAATTACTTTCAATGAGGCAAAACAATAAAAAAATGTTAAAAATCAGAATGCCTGCAAAATCATTCCATGAAGGATGCTAGAAAACAGCTGCAGTTATTCAGCATGGGATGGGGTCTATGGGTATCACAGAACATGGGTATTTGAAAGATGTTACAGCATATGAATAAATATATATTTTTTAAATGCAATTGTTTTGCATATAATAATAAATCTTCTGGTTAGGAAAATGGCAACATGGAGGAGGCTGTGCTCTTCACTACTGGTACTTGTTCACAGGTTCATAGGTGTGTACTAGGCTAATAACCCTGGAGCCTTTACAAGCCTAGCTCATAGGATTAGCCTGGCATCGTGACACCTGTTAAACATTTCCTGAACTAAATGATGATGTGCCCATTGAATGTCTGAATCTGAAGTGTTTTGATATCAGCAAGACTGCTAGTGGGATAGTGGGCACTTCTCATAAGCAGGACTAAAATCAGTTACTGCAAAATCCCCCCCCCCCCGCCTTTGGAACTACAATACACAATACAGTTTACATGCAAATTAGAGCAAAAAAGTCTCCTAATTAGAATGTACTGATTAAAAAAAACATGGTTCTCAATTTATGGTCAGTTATAAAAGGTATCATTCTTATAAGCAGTCTCATGTAAACACAAGGCTAAAACTAATGCAATTAAAAATGTAAAACTTAATTCCTTTTTATAACAGACATTTCTTGTATTCATGTGTTTTCTCGTGCTAACTCAAGAATGTTTCCCCTTTCCTGATGAGACTAAAACATAATTTATTGTTATTATTCAGATTAATGATGATGGAATAAACTGCAGATGACAATAAATAATTGGGCTCAAACTTGAATGCTCATTAAGAGATCTGCGCCTTGCGTCTGCTGTGAGCCGAAGCTGAGTAGTATTACTCTTAATCAGTGGTTCATGTACAAATGGTCACATACCTTCTGTACCATGAGTGCTATGCAAAACATGTGACTGGCAAAAGCTTTCAGCAGAAATTGTTTTCAATGGTGCTATACAAGCATGTATTAATAAATACTATTTTCTTAGTAATCTTTTACAATCTAATGTACTTGGTTAACAAAGGTAATGATAAGAAAATGTAATTACTGTGCTAATGTAGAACACAGTAAATACAAGTCCATAGAGACAAAATAATGAAGAGGAGTTAAAGCTGATTATTTCATGAACTCCTAAGTGTTTTGTTCCAGAAGTGTGGCCAGGGTTGTAAATTATATTTCCTTTTTTAAATTATTATAATTGTATTAGACTAGAGTTTTTAACAAACCAGCTGATTATTCCAGACCTTTTCAAAGCTGTTTCCTGTCAACATGACGGCAAAGTATGAGGTAGAGATAGTATGAGGTAGAGATGTGTATAAGTATCCTTTGTGATTAATGCAAAATGCTGCATTTCGATTAAAAACCTATACTTGAATAACACTGAACACAATCTTTGTAGGATGCTCTGAAGGAAAGCATCTACCTAAGTTACAATAGGAAGGTCATGTTATTGATAAGAACACAAATAAATGACGTGGCTGTAAGTACTAAAGCTGGAACATGCCTACAACATGTACTTATAGTTTGTGTTTCTAAAATGGAGGTTGTATCCTCCAGAATGAAAAATGATTTGAAAGCAGGTAGTGATAACACGTTATACAAGTGGACTGCTTTCATGAGGATTAGTTTTTAGATTAGATGTCAGTCAAATAGTAAGATAATAAACTAGACCATTGGACAAATCATATTTAACCTCTACCACTGTTACCTAATGCTGCTTTTGTTAGAAAAAAACAAGAGAAATCATAAAAAAAGGAAACGACTGATGAGGTATAAAAGATTTTCTATAACCTGAGCAGACTGATCTCAAGCAGCTAGTGGGACTGAATGGGATAAGCAGGAAAGGACAAGAAAACAGTATCATAATTATATTGCAGTTCCCCTTGGCATAATATAGGGAACACAGTCATATCCCTGAATACTTTTATGTTGATTTTCTTCTCCTCTCCACAGGCTCGCTGAACAACTGGCTCTGCTGCAGTTCATTGTGTCTGCTTGTTCCACTAAACAGAAGGACAGCAAACCTCAGCATACTAGTTATCTTGGCAGCCATCTGGGGTTTGCACTTTCAGTCCTAACCATACCTCTCAAATGTCCAGATTTTCTCAGACTGTCCAGATATTTGCTTCATATTTTTGGTCTGCTCCTCATAAAATTTGTGGTTTTCTGACAAAGGATTGAAGTCAGTAAGTAATAACATACTTTTATGTTTCAGCATATCCTTCAGAAAATGATTACTAACACAGATCCTGTTATTCTAGCAACTTTCTCAGTTTATTAGAGCACTATTTAAAAATTGTCCCTATTTTTAGGGGCTTTGTTCCCACATTATTTTAGGCTTAGGTTTTGTGTGTGTGTGTGTGTGTGTGTGTGTGTGTGTGTGTGTGTGTGTGTGTGTGTGTGTGTGTGCGTGTGTATATGTGTATACGTGCATGTTTGTGTGTGCATTTGTGTGTGTATATGTGTGCACGTGCATGTGTGTGTGTGTGTGTGTGTGTGTGTGTGTGTGTGTGTGTGTGTGTGTGTGTGTGTGTGTGTGTGTGTGTGTGTGTGTGTGTGTGTGTGTGTGTGTGTGCGTGTGTGTATGTGTTTGTGCAGATTGTGTAGATGTGTGGAGGTGTGTGTGTGTGTGTGTGTGTGTGTGTGTGTGTGTGTGTGTGCATTTATACTTGTACAATGAAAGGTGCTGCATGAATGCAACTTGGAAATGGTATCACACATTCCCAGTCAGTACTGTAAACAGCACACACGTCTTCTCCATTGAATATAAGCATTACAACAGACTGCACCATATTCCTCTCCTTGAGTCAGCTGCATAAACTTCTTGCTGTACTTCTCCCCTTACAGCTTCTACTTTTCCTGGTTCAGTGGTTGATCTGCAGTTGTCTGGGTCACATTCCAGCTTTGTCTCTTTGCACCACACAGCCATCCTACTAGTACTGTTTTATCATTACTGGGGGAGCTTCTGTCCAGATTTGTATTGTATCAGCTGCTCCACTTATTTTCAACTGTGCCTTTAACAGGGTGGTGGCAGTTGGCTTTTTAACACAAAGGTATGTTGGTGAATAAAGTGCCAAAACGTTAAAATACATGAACTCTGAGAAGTGTTTAATGCATGTAAATAAGCTAAATGCTTTTAATTGTGTCTGTCCATGAGAACTGTGAGTCCCTACTAGGGAACACTACTAAGCCATTGTACATAATTACTTTGTTTTATATTTTAAATTTTCTAATATTATCCAACTTCTTGTGTAATCTATTTAAGTTTGTCTATTTGGAGCTTTTCCCCCTGGGCCTCCACTGAAAATGGACATGTATCCAGTCAGACTACCCCGGTAAACAAATGTAAAATAAAAATAAATAAATAAAAATAAATGTGTTAAGTATAACTTTGCAGTTTAACTACAAGCACTTTGTCACCCCCAGGGGCATTTGTATGATTCTTCTACAGCACATTTTTTCCACTGCTGCATCCAAGAGTACCTGCTTAAGGCCTGTATCTTGACAAGTGCAAACATCTGCCTACCTGTAGTAGAGAACTGCCTGGTGTCTCTTATGATACTGATATTACAGTGCCCTGCAGCAGAGAACTATTAGGTGTTTGTTATTTATGACTAATACTAATACTGCTGCTACTACTACTAGAAATCATCATAATATCCATTTGTTAACCAGGTAGGGCTCTGGACATACAGTGCCTTTTCAGGGGTAGCTTGGGAGCAATGTCTTCTTTGCAAGACATCGAAACAAAACTCCTCCAGAAACCTATCTAAGTGAGTCAGACTCATTAAAACCTCCACAATACTGCTAGTGAAATAAATGAAAACATTCTTCTTTGCTGAAAGCAAGCCCCCCTTACCCCTGTATGTGGGTGACTTTGCCCCCACACTCATTACATATAAATACATAAATCCACGTGGTGTGAACAAATCTGTGAATTAACCTCCACATAAATAGAGTCTCCACCCAGATTGAACCAATGCGAGCTGTCAGAGTACCAGATCTACTAATAAAGGACCCTAACTCTACTGGCATGCATAATGTATAGCAGTTCTTTATGAACTATAGTCATGCATATGGGCAAAGCACAGCATAGCTAGGAAAAGTAATTGATAAGATATGTGTCTGACACATATCTTACTGGCTATTTGTTCCTGCTTTGCTGTATTGGGGCGTCAGTGCCAAAAGTACAACACATTGATGGTGAATGTCTGCAGCACAGGAAGGCACCACACATAAATACAAGCATTGTTTTGTTCACCAGTGTTCAGTTTTGTAATACATGTCATAGAAATATGGTACTGAACATTATCAAACTAAATGTAGCTCAAAGATTGACTTTATGTAGCCAGTGCATTATATTTATGAATATCAGGGTTAGACATTTCATTCCTGAAGACCAGATCCATAACTAGGGAGGGGCAAAGGGGGTTGCTGCCCTGGGCACAAACTGTTAGCAGCCTGATCAGCAATGTTGATAGGTGGAATTGATGTATTGACAATGCATTGACAGTAGTCACTTCATTTGGTATCAGCAACTCAACAATGCCAACATTCATTTGGTTAAACAATCGTGGATGTTTAAATGACTGAATAGTTTTCTGTAATATTGTTACAGTACCTTGGATTCCAATATCTTTTTATTTTCTTTTTTTTTGTTGTTTTGCTATTGTTGTTCAATGTTGGATGGAGAAACACTCTTTATAGCTCCCCAGCCCCTCAGTTTTATTTGGGTGAGGAGGCTCCAGTACGCCAGATGACCTAGTGAACCAATTTCTACTGTTCTGTTGAACATTATGATGTGTGTAATGTCTAATAGTAGTTAATGACTACAAGAATCCATGCTTTGTCAGAAAAATCAGAGGTTTTTTGATTGACATATGAAAATACTACAGTAAAATCAGCTGTACTAAAAATGATGTACAATTGAGAACACAGCTCTCACCTGTCCCTGATTTTGCAAAATATATCTGATTCCACCTCATATTTTTGTCCTGTGCTTTGTAGAATTTTTGATTTTTCAGTAAATCACAGTTTCACACTTGTTATTATTCAGAAAAAGCATGTCGATGCAAAACCATTGTTCTATTACTTTTCTTAGTGAATTAGTGTAATATTTAAAAATTCTCCCCGATTTTGAACCTTTGTCTCCCATTATTTTTGACTTGTTACTGATTCTTGAGCAAAAATGTTCAATGCTATGACTAGGAAGTTTGATTACATTATCAGCCACTTTGTAATAACAATGTAAGACTCTGTTAGTAGTCTTGTAAAACAAATGAACTGTTTAAATAGAGCTTTCCAGTGAAGTAAGCATGTTACATATGTTTGTGTGCATGCATGTGTGCATATGTGTGTGTATATACTGCATGTGTTTGAGTATATAAATGTGTATATATATATATATATATATATATATATATATATATATATATATATATAAATATATATCTATATATATATATATATATATATATATATATGTGTGTGTGTGTGTGTGTGTACATATATGTGTGTGTATATATAGATATAGATATATATATAAATATATATATATATATATATATATATATTTATTTATAATGCGTATGTGTGTGTGTTTGTGTGTGTGTATATATGGGTCTACTTCTTAATCTTGAAAGCTAAAAATCTTGAAAGTTCAAAATATTGAAAACTCAAAATACTGAATCTCATAATATCGAAAAAATACAGGACACCAACACTTACTATAATCCAGCACAAGTACATACAGAAACGAATAAAAGACAAAACATATTACTCTACTCGGGAAAACCCCCACTGCACCCCCTACTCCCCCTGCTATTTAAATATATCAACTCCAAGATCGCACTTCACTACACTAAGATGAGTTCTGTTGTAGTATATCAAATTAAAAGGGAACATAACTAAGGTTATAACAGTCAGTCATGAAGCATGTAATGGTATGTTTGCCATTTTCTTCAGTGGATTATGATCTTGTGGAATAAAATCCCGGTCCATGTGAGGCAGAGCACCTCGCTGACTCTGTTCAAGAGAAATCTAGACCTGTGGATGGGAGATCGTAGGTTTACCCCGGGAATCATCTCTGTGTCGCTGCTGGACAGAGGCACAACAAACTAATGGGCACAGTATTTTTTCATATAAGGGGTGGCGTAAGCCACAAAAATTTGGGCTAGGCTTATAAATGCCTTAGGGCAGATAGCCTAGTATAAACCTATCAACCTATGAACCTATGGAGTTGATATATTTAAGTAGCAGGGGGTGTGGGGGGTACAGGGGGGCTTGCCCCCCTGCTTATAGTTAGAGAAGAGTAACATGTTTCTGTATGCAGTTGTACCACAAGAAAGCCACAGACAATGTAAAAACACAAATGAAGGCAGGAAGGAAGGAGTAAGTCCACCACAATTTATTAAATCAGATATAACATAAACACTTTTGTCAAGTGCATTCCAGGACTTCTTCAGATAAAAATAAGGCCAAATGAGCCAAGTTTAAAAGAGCAATCCATATAACATGATCAGCCCCCCATATAATTAACTAATTAAGATCAACAATAATAAGAACAACAGTAGGATTCCCTGGTTTAAATGAAGTAGCATCCATTGGATGTGTACTAAAAATGAAAGCACAACTTAGATAAACTTATTGGTAAAAGCTTATAATTTTTATGCTTCATAGTTTAGAAAAAAATAGCGCTGCATGTTCTTATGAATGATGAATGTTAAGGAACCCAAATAATGAAGGAAAACTTTATACAAGACTATAACATAATTCATCTTAAATCAGCATGCACTGCATCTGTTAAGTAAGACTGTAACGTTGACTTTTGCAAAAAGCACTTGAGCATTTGTCAATATTACATATAAGTACCCCTGGAAAGCACCTGCCAATGTGTGTCAGTTATCAGTCAGCTGTATTATATTATGGCAATAACCCACGCCTGGGTGTGGGTAATGCGGGATTTACACACGGTTGGCGTGGTTTGGTCCCGAGGGCGAAGCCCAAGGGACCAAACAAAGACAACCGTGGGTAAATCCCGCATTACACCCAGAAGTGGGTTATTGCTATTATACTATGACATTATTTAAGAAAAGAAATAATTACTTTTCTTAAATAATGGCATTGTATAATGCCTCTTTGCTGCCCTTCCGCAGCTGTCTGGTATCCGCGGCAGTTCTGATGTACTGTGCATGCCTACACAGTACATCAGAACTGTGGCCAAAAGCAACGGAGAAAGCAAGATCTCCATTGCTTTTTACTGTTTCGCTATGTTAAATGGGTTTAACATAGCGAGACAGCTTTAAAATAAGCAACGGAGATATCCGTTGCTTATTTTAAAGCTGCCTCGCTATGTTAAACCCATTTAACATAGCTAAAGCAATGGAGATCTTGCTTTCTCCGTTGCTTTTTTTTAAAACCTATCTCGCTATGTTAAATGGGTTTAACATAGCCGGACAGCTTTGAAATAAGCAACGGAGATCTCCGTTGCTTATTTTAAAGCTGTCTCGCTATGTTAAACCCATTTAACATAGCGAGACAGGTTTAAAAAAAAAGCAACTGAGAAAGCAAGATCTCCATTGCTTTTTACACATTGTGTTGCTATGTTAAAGGAGTTTAACATAGCGAGACAGCTTTAAAAAAAGCAACGGAGATCTCCGTTGCTTTTTTTAAACCTGTGTCGCTATGTTAAACTCTTTTAACATAGCGAGACAGTGTTTTAAAAGAGACTTATACTAATGGAAAAAGTCCGGGTGACCGGACCTTTTTCCATTAGTATAAGTCAATTTACAACATGCACGCTGGCTAATCAGCGTGCACGTTTTGGAATATTAATGGGGGGTCATGGTATAATATAGCAATAACCCACGCCTGGGTGTGGGTAATGCGGGATTTACCCACGGTTGGCGTGGTTTGGTCGAGGCGAAGCCCAAGGGACCAAACAAAGACAACCGGGGGTAAATCCTGCATTACCCACACCCAGAAGTGGTTATTGCTATATCTATGACATTATTTAAGAAAAGAAATAATTACTTTTCTTAAATAATGGCATTGTATAATGCCTCTTTGCTGCCCTTCCACAGCTGTCTGGTATCCGCAGCAGTTCTGATGTACTGCGTATGGCTACGCAGTACATCAGAGCTGTGGCCAAAAGCAACGGAGAAAGCAAGATCTCTGTTGCTTTTTACTGTTTCGCTATGTTAAATGGGTTTAACATAGCGAGACAGCTTTAAGTCAGTTATCAGTCAGCTGTTTAAAAAAAAGCAACAGAGAAAGCAAGATCTCTGTTGCTTTTTACCCACTGTGTCGCTATGTTAAAGGAGTTTAACATAGCGAGACAGCTTTAAAAAAAGCAACGGAGATCTCCGTTGCTTTTTTTAAACCTATGTCGCTATGTTAAACTCTTTTAACATAGCGAGACAGTGTTTTAAAAGAGACTTATACTAATGGAAAAGTCCGCGACGGACCTTTTCCATTAGTATAAGTCGATTTACAATGTGCACACTGGCCAATCAGTGTGCACATTTTGTAATATTAATGGGGGGGTCATGGTATAATGATTTTTTTGTATTCTTAAATGATGCACAGAGGGAGGATGAAACAAAGGGAATGGAGTGGCAGCATGGTATGGTAGAAAACATCTACTGCTTGCAATTTTACAGAATGATCATGTACAGAATGATCAGACTTACTTGGCCTTAGACTTCTTTAAACAATAACACTGACAGAACAGAATATAAGCTGTTCTTAACTAAAATGATTCTTGAAGCATTAAGGGATACGCAAAGATAAAAACTGAATAGGGCTGAAAAATATTTTAAAAAGCTGTTTTATTTAGATCAGTTTGACCAAATCAGTGAACAGTCCTTCCAGATGTAAATCTACAATTCATATTGAGTAGTTGGTGATCAGACCTTCTGGATGTTAGTGAAGGAAAAAGAGAGAGAACTATGCAGTACAGGATGCTTCTTCTCAATAAGGCCTGGGGAGGTTAGTGATGGCAGTTGTATTACCAAAATATTAATTGCATTCCCCTTGTGCAACTGGTCTGCTGTGAGCAGGGAAGGAATTGTGGTCTGCTTGATGGGCTTACTAGATGTCTGGGATGCTGGAGTATGCCTATTTCAGGTATACTTGTTTGGAAAAGAGAGTTTGGTCTGTATTTATGACTGAAAAAGAAAGCTGGTGATTTAGTAAAAGTAACCTTATCATGGTGCAGACAAAGACAGTAGAAGAGGTGCATTTGTCAGATTTGGTGATGGAAATGTGGGGCAGACAGACAGAACAACAATAATGGTCTGAATAGCCTCCCTTAGAAAACAATGGAGATAGGGGAAGTGGTATCTAATCA
Organism: Protopterus annectens; assembly: GCF_019279795.1. NCBI lineage: Eukaryota > Metazoa > Chordata > Ceratodontiformes > Protopteridae > Protopterus > Protopterus annectens. Next base: position 188,068,940 of record NC_056744.1, read on the forward strand.
AGGAGTGAGGTGTTTATTTAGGGACCAGTGAAGTAAACTGAGGTATCAACCAATTAGCCAAGGTGAAATATAGAAGAAGCCTAATTAAACAGGTGGAAAAGACAACTAGTCAGGGATGGACTGAGTCAATGAAAGCCAATAACTGTAGAGCTAACTTAAATCTTTAAGGTGTGTGCCAAACCAGTGGTGTGAGAGTGTAGACTCCTAATTAACGTTTAGGTGACTAGTAACATTTCCTGGCTGTCTGCAGTCCTCCTACCAGTTTCCCCTTACTGGGGATATTACTGTCAAGTCCTATTGGCCTGGTCCCCATCCTGGGATATTACTATTGCTGGACCTTTATCCTCTTTGGGTCCTCAGCTGTATTTTCCCTCACTGATTACACCATCACACAAAATCATGTATGTGGTCTGAACCCCCTTCTTCCTACAAGCCCCCAGCCTCTCCATTACCTGGCAGGTAGGTTGGCCACAGCAAAAATGTTTGATGATGGTCCCGATGAAGTTGTCTTTGGATCACACAACATCCAGCCACTTTACCCTTTTCATTAGCACCTACCCGTCTTTTGGGGCTTATACTGAAAGCCTCAACCATAGATATAACCTGTGATGCACACTTACACATTTGGAGATTCCTGGGACTAATCCCTGATTTCACACTGTCACCATTTGGTTCAAACCTTTGTTGCAGTTGATATTACAACAAAACTTGCCTCATCAAACAGGGAATTGATGCTTTGCTCTAGGTCCAGCCTAGCACTAAGGAATTGTCAAGTGACAACTGTAGGCCCAGAGGTGATATATAGGATATACTGTTAAACTGGTAAGATTAGCTAGCCATTGGCCCCTTGTCTTTGACTAGTACCTGGGTTTGACTAGTTACTTTGGTTAGCCTCTTTTTTGAGACTTAGAAACACTGGACAATACATTACCCCCTCCTTAACTGCTTGACCTTTCACCATGTACAAATCTCATCAGACAGTGATGGATTCCCCATTCATTGGCCATGTTACTACTTTCCATTCTTTTCCACCCTGTTTCCTTCACAGTCCTCATTCTAAGGCAGAAGGCTTCCAACACCAAAGATTCTCACAAAACCTTCTCTCTAAACACCAACCTTTTTCATGACTTCTTTCACATTCCATGTCCTTTGATATAAGCGTGAACTATCACACCATAGATCTTTTGTAACTTGGTGTCAATTCCAAAACACTTAGAAATGAGAAACTTAGAGATTCATAGGTACAGTTCTTTTCTGAGGGTCCTGTGTACCTGTCAAAGCAGACGTACATATAGACAGGCCAGGACTCATGCCTCTACCCGTCATGTGTTGTTCAGTTTCCATTTCCTGCCACCTGATCAGTTAAAACTCTGATTCAACAGTGCAAGACACAGTTCAACCTTCACTTGATCCCAGTTTTTGTACATTGATTTGGATCTACAATGGTCTCGGCAAAATAGTTGACTGGAACAGTATCCTTAAAGGTTGTTTCCTATGGCAGTACAAAACAGAATACAACATGAATTTGTATAAGCTGCTCACAGCTTTGGTATGTGGATACTGCATAGCCAGCAATGAAAGATGTAAGTCTGATTAATTGGAATTTGTGGCTCATGCCTACATGTTTTCTATATGTAAATGGTAAGTATAGCCGTACACATCCCAGGAATATGAGGCAATGAAAGGCACTGACAATGAAAGGAGTTTGTGCTGTAATTGTCCAGTATTTCCGCGCAGTTTCCATGATGAGATGTATGAAATGTCCAGAACAGCCTGAGTTTAGTAAAAAAAAAAAAAAAAAAAAATATATATATATATATATATATATATATATATTTTTTTATATATATATATATATATATATATATATATATATATATATATATATATATATATATATATATATAAATACCTTGCCTTTTCTTACTTAGACAGCTCTAGCATGCTGAAATCAACAGAATGCACCATTTCAGTTCACATTTATCTTACATTTTCTAGTGCTGGGCTGACCCTAGGCTCCCAGAGGCTTGGAGATATTGGGCCCACTCAAATTATGTAGTTGCATGACCTCCAGTTATACACCATGAGTATCTCACATTAAGAGTTTGTTATCCACTAATTTTGTGGAACAACTGGCAGTAGTAGTACTGGGAGTGTTAGTGTGATGTAACAGAGACATTCCATGCATGGAAAGAAATGGCTAATTGGCTGAGTCATTTGCAACATGTAAAAGCAAGCATCTTCTATTTTGTAACCATAGGCACCTGAACCATAGAGCGAGGGGGGGAGGGGAGCCCCCCCACTTTTGCAGATCATCTGTCCCGAATTGCTTTAGCTGACCTCATCGGGTTTCAATGCTTTTGCAACCGGAAAAACAGTGTTGCCAATTTAGCGCTTTTTGAACTTTATAGCTCAAAAACGTGGTCCCCAGTGCTGAAATCTAGCGCACTTACTAAAAGCATGACTGTGGCCATGTCCTGCTGCAGTTCGCACAGCGTGTGCAGCATTTATTTATACTGTCAGCACGCAGCCTGTACTACGCAGCAAAGTGCTGCAACATCAGAAGCACTCCACTAAAGGAAACACGTCATCATGCATGTAAAGCGTAACTGTGTGGGCTGTTTGTGAAGTTACTCTTAGGTTCTACAGCATGGGGCTTGTAGTTGGTTTAGTACCGTTACTGTTAATTAAATATGTTTGCCTCTCCTCAGACTCTCACAGGTTCTTCTCGCAGACCCCTTAGTACCCCTGGTTTGCGTATTTCTACAGCTGGTTGGAAAAGCGTGGAACCTTCTAGTACTCCTGGGAGCACTTTCGTTTCGCCTGTTTGGAGATCGTCTTAACCGGCACGGTAGGACTTTATAGAGTGTGCTTGGTTGGCTGGTATTAGTCTCATATGTGAGCAGTAATTTTAGTTTATTTAGTTTTCCACCCTAGGAAGACAGTTTTACCACTTAAAGGTATTTGGACCTTATCCCCTCCAAACTATGAATATATTCTTCAGTGGCAGTCACGAGTGCCCGCAGGCAGGTGCAAGGGGGTATACATGCACCCCCATGGACTTTGACTTCACTTGCTAAGGGATGAGGGACTGTCACATTCACTTTTTTAATTAAAATAAAATACTGTTTTTGTTTTTAAGGAAGTTCTTCTTTAAGAATGATCTAGTCATACACACCTTTCACTTCACATCTGTGCATCCTGTTCTTCCTTTCTACCTGCACACAGAATTTTAAATACAGGAAGACGTTCTGTTTTTGTGTTGCTGATGTTGGGAGGTAAGGAATAACTGAGTTAATAGTCAAGCAACCCTATCCTTTTGTGTAAAGGCAGCTAGCAGTTGCCTAAGCAAGATAGAGTCATGCGACAGCCCAACTGCATTAGCCTGATGGGATTCTTAAAGATCTGAAGCAGTGGTAGACTTGTAGACTATAATCTGTGAATATTATGCAGCTAGAAGAGGCAAACATCAATAAAATCTAAAAAAAGAAAATTATTGGATTTTCTTCAGTTTTAGGAGTGAATAATGAAATGCATATCCCTTTATGAAGTTGTAGCCAACAAGAAGAATTTTAAACACCTTTCTTTTGGCTTATAGTAATAGATATGGTGAAGGAGGCAAAATACTGATGGAAAGCAGATTAAGGGGTCAGAAAAAAAGTCAGTATATTTTTTAGGAATGATATAATAGGTGTTAGAAAAATATGTATTAATGTGTGTATTAGTAATATGCTTAGTGCATTCAGAGCCTAAAAGAGTTAACACATTTATTCTATTTCATGCTGCATAAATCTGTACAAACTGCAGTTGCTTTCTGACCTTGTATTGTCAGCTAAATCTTGCTTGTGCCTTGGAAATTTACTGAGAAGCAGATGATTTCTGCTTGCGTTAGGAAAATATAGAATAGAAGAATACTGCTTATATGAAACTCAGACAAGAAGTTCCGCTGTGCCATGAGAACATACACAGCTGTAGAAGTAACAGATAATTAGGACAAAGCCTGCTTGAAAATATGAACTGCAATCAGCATTTGCTTGTATCTGTATTAGAAAAGTACCTTGAAAAGTAGCAGTGTACAATAGACGCTTGTAAATGGATTAATAGTCACCAAGGCCAGGTTGTTTTTCTGAAAAGTTTCTCACAAATCTAGTCATGTCAGCAGAAAATCTGAAGTAACACCTGCTGTAGTACAATGCTTAAAGTTGTGTTTGATTACGTCAGCTTAGAAGGCCATGTCTTGTAAAACAGTATAAGAATGAACAATACTTCCTGTTAGTAGTTAGACAAATCCTTGTATTTGCATGTTTTTGTCTCCTTGCTGCAAGTAAATTAAAGTGCCTTAACTGAACCTTACGTGTATTGGTCTTTGAAGTTTTTTCCTTTGACAGAAATCTTCACTCCGCCTCGGATCAGACAGGCCAGGTGGCTTGAAACTGTACGGGGAAGAAACCACATTCTTATTTGAAAAGTCCTTCGACTGAATTGTCATACAAAAGAGGCCAGACACTTTCTGATCTGCGACTGAAGGACGGGTTTACTCGAACCAGGTGATCAATCACGAAGGCTCAGGTAAGGTGAATCTACCTTCTTTTTCTGTTTTAGATCAGGGACTAGATTTGTATTTGTTCTGTTAGAGACTTTGTTTATTAGTCATGGACAGAAAGATTACTGTCTTGTCATAGATCAGGGGAACAGAGCAGGTAGGCAGTCATTCTGAAGAGGCTATAAAAATATCCGTGGTACCACATAAAAATAAGGTGTTACGTAATGATTAAAAGGGTAGAATAAAATGGGTAATAATTGTACAAAAAGGTCCCAAAATCCGCCGTTAACCAAAGACGCGAAATACATGCAATCACAGCGTGCTGATAATATTAAATACTACTCAAAATGGGTTAATAAATATGAATTTGATGGTAAACTAGAGAAATCCTCACTTGTCAAACTTGTCAGACAGCTTAAAACTGATTCTAAAGGTCGGGTAAAGAAGCAACGTCAATTAGGAATTCCTCAGGCACACAGGTGGATTGAGGAAGTAAACCGAAGGGAACAAAAGAGTAATAATTAAAAAGCAATGTTTTTAGATAAGGAGGATAATAACTTAGTAATAGCATCAGCCCCTCCGCCTCCCTTACCAGAATATGAGGCAAGTGAACAAGTTAGTCCACCCCAGCGATATCCTGCTATCACTGTAAGTAGAGACACTACAAAAGCAACACCGTTTGTTAGAGATCCCGTCGAGACCAGGTCTCGAACACAGGCAGGAAACTCAAAAAGGGACATTGAGTTATATCAAATGGGTAGAAATTCATGATATATGAGTGAAGAAGAAATATGCCCACTTATAGAAGTGCCTAATTCCCAGGCAGGGCAAGAAGGTGAGGACCCAACTATTCTAGTGTATAGACCCTGGACTCCGGAAGACATCCGGAAAGCCACTGAGGGAATTCCCCATCCAAAAGATAATTTTAGAAAATTCTTAGAAGATTTGCAAGGAATGAGGCTGAGTTATAATTTAAATGGAAAAGAGGTAGGAAAAGTAGTCAGACAAATTGTGGGACCAGATTGGCACATGATTAGTGGCGACTGGAATCCCCGTGATATTGCGCTCAGGCCCCTCCCACATAGTAGCGCACAGTTAGACAACAGAGTGAAAGGTCTTACAGACTGAATCTCTGAGAAATGGAAGCCTAGGGCAGACTGGACTTGCATTAATCAATGCATCCAACAAGAAGGTGAGACTGTTGACAGATATTATGCCAGACTGTTAGAATGTTTTAATAACCATTGTGGAAAGCAGGTTCCTGAAGACCAGACACATGATTCCCCATATGAGCAGCAGTTAAAGAATGCATTTTTGAAAGGCAGTATTGCGCCCATAAGCAGTTTTATTACAAAACACATGGTAGATCATCGTACAAGCAGATTATAGTCATTGCTTGAATATGCTAGACATGCCGAAAGGCATTTTAATAGCAAAAAGAAAAAGAAAGCCCAAGTATTTTCTGTAGAAGACGGAGCAGAAGTTTATGTAGTACAGTCCGGGAAAAAGGGCAAGAGAAATGCCCAAGGAAACAAACAATCTGATCAATGATCAGAGGACTTTGAAGGGCGAAAGAAAAGGGGTGAATGCTTTAAATGCGGTAAGAAAGGACACTTGGCAAGGGATTGCAAGAAAAACAAGAAGGCAACCATGGAAGATAAGGAGGGTGAGGACTGACTATATGGTATTCAGGAATCACTAGAAGGGGATAGCAGAGAAGGGACAAATGAGTATGTGATAGAGGGAGTAGAGGAAGTGACAGAAGAAATAGAGGAAGTGCAGGAAGTCACGGATAGTGAAGAAAATGAAATATTGGATTTGGCTTTATTGGGCTTAGAGCTCTATTTAGCAGACACAAAACCAGAAGTCACACTCCTGGTAGAAGGGAGGGAAGTAACATTTTTCTGTGACTCAGGGGCCTCACGGACCTTGATACATCCCTCCAAACTGCCAGAGAACTCAGAGTCACCTGATTACATATTAGTGAAAGCAGCTAATGGACAGCTGTATCGGGAGCCCCTCTCCCATAATATCGTGATAACTGATCCTGTTTCAGGATTGACCCAGAAAAGCAAAATTGTTGTTTCTGCAAAATGCCCAATAAACATCTTGGGCAGAGACCTTATGCAGCTATTTGGTATAGCAGTAGTTCCAACCATGCAGGGTATGGGAGCACAGTGGCAAATTGATAACTTTGCAGTGCAATCGGAGGGTAAAACATATCATTGGTACAGCCAGGACTTGGTTACGACTGGTCCAGGGGCAGTGACTGAAGAGTTGATGAACATAGCCATCAGCAAGTTCCCCTCCCTTGACACTGATAAACAGCATTGGTTGCACTGTACTCTGTATTATTGTAACACACCAGGATCTGATAAGGAATATGAGCAAGAATTGTTTAGAAATCGTGCAAACAGATTAGTATTACGTAATCTGTACTGGGACACAGAAGGGAACAGTGTAGTCAGCTGTTCATTGCCCCAGGAGATCTTTGCACTTTATAAATCAAATCGATCACCACATGTTAGCTTAACTAAGGACAAAAATGTGAAATGGGTAGACTTGGGAGAAAAAGTCACGAGATGGGAGAAACAGACAGAGTTAGAACTATCAGAACAGGGAATACAAATGCAGAAGTTGAATTGGATAACTCAGACCCGCCCAGCTGTACACTTGCAGTCTAGCAAGGACAGCTGATTAGCACTCTTATTGAAGGAGGAAGAGAATGCCTTACAGAATATACCAGAAACACTCTGGAAAACAGGAAAATCAGATGTAGGACTTATTCGTACAGCGGGACCAGTTACTATTATGCCAAAATCAGCATTTAGACCACAAAAAAGACAGTATCCCTTAAGAAAAGATGCAGAGGTAGGAATCAAACCTATTATAGCAGCTTTGCTTAAGGAAGGGGTGCTTGTGGAATCTCCTGATTCACCATGTATCACACCCTTATTTCCTGTTAAGAAAGCGAATGGGAGTGGCGTATGGTCCAAGATTTACAAGCTGTAAATGACGCGGTAATACCAAGGGCACCTACGGTGCCAGACCCACACACCCTGTTAAATGATGTAAAACCTCAACAGAAATATTTTTCTGTGGTAGATATCAGCAATGCGTTCTTCTTGATACTGATACATCCTGACAGTCAGTATTGGTTTACATTCACATTTCAGGGGAAAAGGTACACATATACGCGACTACCACAGGGGTATTGTGAAAGTCCAACAATATTCTCACAAGAAATGGCAAGCAACTTGGGGGCATTTACCCCACCAAGAGGTAGTCAGATTTTGCTTTATGTTGATGATATCCTGCTGGCAGCCCCCACCCAGCAAGATTGTAAAGAAGATACCATAGCGCTATTACAATTTTTAGCCACTGAAGGACATAAAGTAAACAAAAATAAACTGCAGCTTTGGAAAAAACAAGTTAAATACCTAGGATATGTAATATCCAAGGAGGGTAGGACATTAGATGAGGACAGAAAAATAGTGATTTTGCAAGCACCAAAACCCACTACCAAGAAGAAAATTATGTCCTTCCTGGGTACGACTAATTTTTGTCGGAGCTGGATTCCAAATTATGCCTTGGAATCTGCACTGCTGACTAACCTGATTTATAAAAAGCCTATGGCAGCACAGGATTTGTTACAATAGATACCAGAAGCAGAATCTGCTTTCTGCAAACTGAAACAGTTAATAGCATCCTCATTAGTTTTGGGATTACCAAACTATCATAAACGTTTTTTTCCAAACTGTAGATTGTAAGCAAGGTTATATGACATCAGTGTTAACACAGCAGCATGGGGACAAGCAACACCCTATTGTTTATTATTCTTCACAACTGGACCCAGTGGCACGGTCTCTACCTCACTGTGTACAAGCAGTAGTTGCAGCTGCAATGGCAGTACAGGCTTTGGCCTCAGTAGTGTTGTTCCACCCTTTCATATTGAGAGTGCCTCATGCAGTCGCAATTATTTTACTGCAAGAGAAGGTAGCATATCTTTCCCCTGCTAGGCATCTTTCCTGCATGACTATATTGTTGAGCCAACCTCACATGACAATTGAACGCTGTATGACTTTGAACCCTTCTACCTTGCTCCCAACCCCTGCAGATGGCACACTACACGGCTGCCTGCAGGTGATTGAGCAAAAGACACTACCTAGAAAAGATCTTACAGATGTTCCCTTGGATGATGCTGAGGTGACATATTATGTGGATGGCTCATGCAAAAGGGGTCCTACAGGACAGAACCTAGTAGGATATGCAGTAGTTTCTGAAACAGACATTATAGAAGTGAAATTTTTACCACACAGTTTATCTGCACAGGCAGCAGAATTGATTGCCTTGACACGGGCATGTACCTTAGCAAAGGGTAAATGTGTAAACATTTTTACTGACAGCCAGTACGCTTTTTCTACTGTACATGTTTTTGCGCCACAGTGGAAAAATTGAGGAATGATAACATCTACTGGCAAACTGATTAATCATGCACAGTTTATTTTAGATGTTTTAGAATCCATTCAGTTACCTCAGAAAGTAGCTATTTGTAAATGCACAGTTCATACCAAGCAACAGGACAGGATTTCAAAAGGTAATGCAAGAGCTGATACAGCTGTAAAGCAGGCAGCTTCAGAAGCATTTCTTTTGAATGAGGAATTACAACCCTCTGAGATTTTAGACTTAGAAATGTTAAAAAACAATGCAGACACTTACTACGAAAGTTGAAAAACAAAGATGGGTAAAATGAAGAGCAATTCTTGAAATGGGGCTGTACATCTCTAAAGAAAGGAAACCGATATTGCCATCTAATTTGCTTAGATATGCAGCTTTGTTGAGCCATGGGCAGAGCCATGTCTCAACAGGGGGGATGGTACAGCTGGTGAACCGAGTGTTCACGACATATGGCTTCTCAAATCACTCTAAAAAATTCTGCGCGGTATGCCACGTTTGTAATAAACATCATGCACAAGGGGCGTTAAAGCCCAAGCAAGGGAGTTTCCCTACACCACCGTATCCATTTCATACTATCTGTATGGATTTCATAGAGTCGAATAAATGTGAAAATAAGAAGTATTGTCTTGTCATTGTAGATATGTTTTCCAGGTGGGTGGTAGCCTTTCCGACTAAAAATCAAGATGCTACAACGGTGGCCAAAGTCCTTGTCAGAGAAATCATCCCTAGATTCGGCATTCCAGAAAGGATCTACAGTGACAATGGCACGCACTTCGTGAATCAGACCATACAACAGCTAAGTAAATTTTTCAGAATTTCTTTAAAGAATCATTGTGCGTATCACCCGCAATCAGCAGGGCTAGTAGAGAGGCATAATGGAATTTTAAAGAGTAAGCTAAGAAAGTTAATATTAGAAACACAGAGAAACTGGGTGTATTGTCTGCCCCTGGCACTGTTGAGCATGAGAACTGTTCCGAATGCAAAAGGATTGACTCCTTTTGAAAAGCTCTTTGGAAGGGCTTACTATATACCTCAGTGTAAATCTCTCATACCCGCAGACCAGGAAGCTGACAGTACATTAGCAGAGTATATGTGTAAGTTATTAAATTCTAAACATTTGTTGCAGTTAAATTCTGTATCAGATAAAGAATGAACCAGACCGTCAGAAGTGGCAGTGCCCCCTGGAGCGTGGATCTGGCTGAAGGTAGTTAAGAGAAAGAACTGGGCATCTCCAAAGTGGGAAGGTCCATATAAAGTGCTTTTGTTAACACCCACTGCAGTCAAGATAGTGGAACATGCCTCTTGGATCCACCTGATGCACTGTAAATTAGTTAAAAACTTTGAACTGGACAAAAATCTTGTTACATGCCAAGAGTAAAAATGATAGAGTCCAGAAGAAACAGTAATGCACAACAACCCTTTCCTCAGAAATATTGCATAATCATCCTGTATTTGTGACAATAATCTTTTTGCTGTGGCCTTTCCTTTTCCTAGCCACACAGACTGAACTGAATAAACGTGAAGCGTTACTCATAAACTAGCATCCAAACTTTAACACTTACCAGGCAATTAAATATGTGTATGCTGAGACTTTCAATGTTTCGAATTTCTGGATTTGCACAGCTTTGCCGACAGCATACGGGCGGTTATTAATGACTACGGTACCCCTAGGGGTCAATGAGACCTGGGAGAACTTGATTTATGATACCTCAACCATTACAGCACAAGATAAAATAGCATTGCACTTGTCTGTTCCACAAAAGGGAACTGTGTGTTTTTATAAAAATGATACTGTTCAGGTGGGTTGGAGCAATTGCAATGTGACTGTTCCTTATAGATGTTATACTAAAGGAAGCAAAGTAGATCTTTATTGTAATACAAACTATGATTCATTTCTTGGATTGATGCATAAAACACTAGATGAAGTAAAACATAATTCTGTTCTTTATAAACAGCTGTCTATAATTGATAGAAAAATGTTTCATGCAGGGTGAGTGTATATTCATAGCAGGGTTACTACTAAAGTAGAGGACTGTTATTTTGTGTGTGGCAGAAAGGCATACAAATGGTTACCTGAGAATTGGTCCGGCAGTTGTTTTTTGGGTTACCTGGTTTCGGCCATACAACACACTGCAGTTTTGCCTCATGGAAAAATTCGAAATGTCCAGGAGGTCATCAAGAAACCTGAGAATCCTGTGGGATGAATCAATGCACGTTGGAAAGACCATCATTCCCTAGGCAAAGGGCTGACACATATGGACTTGAGTGATAGCGTTATATCGTGGGCAGGCATATCCCCAGCATATAGAGCAGTGAAATCGATTTGGGAGCTGAGAAAACTGTCAAAACTTCTCGAAGTAATGAGCAACGCAACTTTTTCTGCTCTTGAATTGGTGACTGATGAACTGAATGCTATGAGAACTGTAGTGCTTCAAAACCGCATGACTCTCGACTTCTCCCTAGCTGCGAGAGGTGGTACGTGCGCTTTAATCCAAGAAGAATGCTGTTCGTATATTCCTGACCATAAACACGAGATAGACAATCATCTTGAGGTAATTCAGTAAGTGTCGGCCATGACCAAACCAGGCCCAAACCCACTGACAACTTTTTCCAGAAATGGTTTGGGGGGGTGGGGTACCATCCTAATGAATATCCTGATTGCCATTTGTGTAGGTATGATCCTACTGGGAGTATGTGTTTGTTGTGGTATCCCCTGCATGAAAAGACTGATTAAAGACCTTATAGGCATGTTGGTTTCTGAAACCTTATATCAAAGTAATGAGTTTGAAGAACTGTTAAAAGACTGAAAATGCTTTCATAAGTTTAAACTGAATGACTCTCTTAACTGCAAATCCTGAGTGGAAGAGGTTAGGAGAAGAAAACACACTGTTTATGCTTATTTTGAAAGTAGAATAAAAGTATTAATAGGGGGGAAATGTTAGAAAAATATGTATTAATGTGTGTATTAGTAATATGCTTAGTGCATTCAGAGCCTAAAAGAGTTAACACATTTATTCTATTTCATGCTGCATAAATCTGTACAAACTGCAGTTGCTTTTTGACCTTGTATTGTCAGCTAAATCTTGCTTGTGCCTTGGAAATTTACTGAGAAGCAGATGATTTCTGCTTGCATTAGGAAAATAATGAATAGAACAATACTGCTTATATGAAACTCAGACAAGAAGTTCCGCTGTGCCATGAGAACATACACAGCTGTAGAAGTAACAGATAATTAGGACAAAGCCTGTTTGAAAATATGAACTGCAATCAGCATTTGCTTGTATCTGTATTAGAAAAGTACCTTGAAAAGTAACAGTGTACAATAGACGCTTGTAAACGGATTAATAGTCACCAAGGCCAGGTTGTTTTTCTGAAAAGTTTCTCACAAATCTAGTCATGTCAGCAGAAAATCTGAAGTAACACCTGCTGTAGTACAATGCTTAAAGTTGTGTTTGATTACGTCAGATTAGAAGGTCATGTCTTGTAAAACAGTATAAGAATGAACATACTTCCTGTTAGTAGTTAGACAAATCCTTGTATTTGCATGTTTTTGTCTCCTTGCTGCAAGTAAATTAAAGTGCCTTAACTTAACCTTACGTGTATTGGTCTTTGAAGTTTTTTCCTTTGACAATAGGGAAGTAGGGCATTTGTTGTTGTCCATTCCAGCTGAATTCTGAATATGGAAAATAAGCCAAAGAATGGGGTGTGCACTGTATTTTTTTCTTCCTGCCCCAAGTTGTAGTGACCCAAAATATGATTATAATAAGTAGCATGGAAGAAAGATACATAGGTTGGTGAATCCCCATTAACAGTAACAGCACCTAATTTCACCTGAAAACATGTTTGATTTATTCTCACCAACATTGTCCATTTCAGAAAGATGAACTCATTTGAATGACCGAGACCATCAAAATGTACTTTTAGAATTTAAAAGTGAATAATTTATTGGAACCAGACCAGGCCAGTACACTCAGCATGCAGCAACATTATTATTATTATTTTGTCACTGACAGACAGAGACTAGGAGTCCTACATTTTTCTTTGTTGAATGTCAAAGCTCTGTCAAGGCACACTGCAATGTTGAGGCCCATCCTAGCAGAAGGGGTGGAGCATTGCAGCATAGTGAAGTATGCATGATGAGGTACTTTCACATGGCAATCTTCTACTGTGGCAGTGGAGTTCAGTTCTTGAATAGAATCATTATGCTTCTCATTTACAATACAGGTGATTAAAATTTGGTGAACACTCTAGGACACTTTCATCAGAAGATGAATATCACTTATAAATATTTTGTGCTATGTGAGGTAGATTGACTTTTGATGTTTTTTTGTGTGTGTGTGTGTGTGTGTGTGTGTGTGTGTGTGTGTGTGTGAAAATGCCCCCAACAGGATACATCTGGTGGTTAGAAGTACTCAGGCTCAAACCCTGTACCTTGGGTACAAGGTAAAAAAGAGCCTAAAGTCCCTAGTCACCATCACTTGTGAATTTATGCCTCGCATTTTTGCTCTGTTCCTCTGGTTTTCAGGAGTGGTAAAACAAAACCTTTTATTCTAGCAATTTTCTATGGTTATAAAATCAGTATTTGAAATGTGTCCCTATTTTGGGGCTGTATTCCCCCATTATTGGCTTTGTTCTGTATTTTTGTGCTAAGAGGTTGAGAGCTATGGTGAGAAGTGAGAACTGAATTCACTAAATGATATGACAGCCATTTAAGTTTGTCTTCTTGTCTTTCAAGAAACTGTTGGTTTAGCTTAATGGTATGTAGCTCTGACTGTAGTGCACAGAGTTCTAGGTTCAAGACTTGGCAGTAAAATGCATGGTTGTAACACAACATTTTATGCAAGCAACTTTCCGAAATTATACAAGCAATGTTTAAAACGTGCACCTTTTTTTGGCGTTTTGCCCCCTCCCCCCCATTGAAAATAAGTTCAAGAAGCTGTGCAACATGCCTATGGCTTACACTACTGTGATTCTGTATTTATATATTGTGTGTGGAAGTAGACTGTTATCATGGAAATGTTCTGAATAGGGCAGTTTTGTCATTACTGGTGCATGCATTTTGCTTCATTGCCTACTGGAAAAATGTTCAAACAATAAATTTAAAATGCAGTTGTGTGTGGAAGTAGACCTTTATGATGGAAATGTTCTGAATAGGGCAGTTTTGTCATTATTGGTTAATGCATTTTTGTTTCATTGCCTACTGGAAAAATGTTTAAACAATAAATTTAAAATGCACGCTAACTTAAGTCTAACAAGTGTGCTGTATTATACAAGGAATATAATTTAATACAGTCAGTAAGGTGAATCAAGGAATGCATACGTGTATGCATGGCCCTAAAATGTGTTTGAAAACAGCCCAGAGGAAAGTGTGAAAAGCACAAAATCATGGTCAAATTTTAAACTTTGCTCTTGTTACCAAAGCAATGGATGAAGGTAAAACAGTTCACACCACATTACCTTGATCTGGCCAAGCCTTTTGACACAATCCCCTACTCAGGTGTAGTACAAAAGATGAATAATGTAAGAGCAAACATTTACATCACCAGCTGCCTTGCCAACTTGGCTCACAGAATGCAGGAGATCAAAACAGGGGAACAGACCAGTCACCAATGGAATCCCCCAGGGTTTGGTGTTGAGACTTTTTCTGTTTGGCATATACATCTCAAAAGTAAAAGGAAATGCCAAAGAGCTTTGGCCAGCTAAGTTTGAGATGACTGCAAGCTAGGAGAAGTTACTGAATCCCCAAATGACTTAACCATCATGCAAAAAGATTTGTCCCAAATAATAACTGGTGTGAAAATCATGACAATGCCCTCTGAGAACTGATCCAATTGTTTGGCATTTGGAAACTTGTGTGTACAGTGACCTAACTTTTGACTAACATGTGCCCAGAGTCATAAGAAAGCCTTTCTATATTGCACAGCTTATAAACAAATTGATTGTGACTAGATCTAGAGGTGTTGTTGTCCCCCTTTACAAAGCTCTCATTGTGTCAGTCATTTTGTATAATGCCCACGTTGGCATGTATCTGTCCAACCCCATGCAACAATTGGAATATCTTCAGAAATACCTTACTAAAAGGATACAAGTCCTAAACAATAGGTCTTGCATGGACCACCTCAAAGATTTATTACTATACTCAGTATCCTACAGAGTGCTTAGAGGTGACATGTCTGGCCGACAAAGCATCCTCTGACATAATACAGATGGACCTACTGAACATCAGCAAGTCAAATGGCATCAGAAATACTCAGTCTAGGTATCTAAACTGAATGTTGTGGAGAGATGGATATATATCACAGAGGCTAGCACTGTTCCGAAACAGACTATCCATAAAAATAAAGCAAAACTCATCCATCCATAGTCAAATGCAACTTGGATCTAAGGATTGGGTAATAGAAAATGTACTCCAGGATTTCCCCTCATGCCACTAATGGATAGAGGCAGTTCCTAAATGCTGCATCCCTTACATGGCCCCCTCAAATTATATATGTTATGATCACAGTTGTTCTCACTAGGGCTAATATACAATTATCAGACATGGGGATAGCTAAGACCAATCAGAAAATGTTAATTCAAGCACCAAAAGGGAATTGGCTAAGCTTAAAATGTCTCCAAGCGAACCTATGTTGTGGTAGCAAATAGTTATAAAAAAATTACCCTTTTTAGTTCACTAAGTGCCACTGTCACCCTCGCCCCCCCCCCCCCAGTCTTTAACAGCTTCTGGCACCTATGTTTGTAACTGTCAGACATGTATTAGTTGTTTAATAGGCAGAAAAAGTTTTGCAATTAAGGTAGTAAGTCAGGTTGTGATGGCTAAAGGTAGAACAGAACCTTCAATTTGTTAAGGAAGCCATAAGCAGTGAACTAGTAATTAACAGAGAGAAAAACAGAGAATGTTAACTGTAAGAATATTATCACTGGCAGAAGATAAGTAAAGAATGATCAAGAGGGCAGTTCATTTGGGGGAACTAAATGTAGATTTTTTTGCACAGTTAAAGTGGTAAGTATGTAATAAATTAAGCTGGCTGCATGTGACCTAAAGGGGGTCTACTTTGTTTCGTTGAATCATATTTCACTGAATTTCATTTCACCCTGACCACATTACTGAAAACACAAATAACTGAAAACTCATTTCACTGAATCTCATTTCACTGAACTGCAGTTAGTACATATGGCACTGTGTAGTGTACTGTAAGGCACTGTAGTGCAATCCTGGAATTATGCAGGGCACAGCTCCCCACATTGGTGTGTATGTGGGGGGCATAGTCCCCCAGTTATTTTCGGTCTATATGAGAAGATCAAAGTTTCAAAATTTCAAATCTGATATGGTCGACACCATATGATCAAAGTTTTGAAACTTCAAATCTTTTAACGGAAATCTCCATATAGTGTGGAAAGGGAAGATTTCCCTTTTCTGCACTGTAATGCGATCTCAGAGTTGGTATATTTAAGTAGCGGTGTGTGTGCAGGGTGCAAGGGGGCTTGCCCCCATGCTTAGAGCATTTAAATGGTTTGTTTTTGTAGGTTGTTGTGTTTTATTACATTTTCAACATTTCAAAACTTCGATTATATAGTGTCGACCATATCAGATTCGAAGTTTTGAAACTTTGATCATGTCATTTAGACCCATTATTTTGAGTATATATTGTCTTTCGGAGAGAGTTAGTCATTGGTGTTGTAACTATGTATGTCTATTATTTAAAATGTATTGTTTTGACGTTTTGGCTATACCCCCACACCCCCCAAGTGGGGGAAAGTGACCCCCACCCCCTAACAATATATACTAACTCCAGGATTGCACTACAGTGGAGAAAAGGGCATATACCTTTTACTTGCCTTACAGTTCTCTACAAAGAGCCATATATACTAAGTTCAGTTCAGTGAAATGAAATTTAGTGAAATGAGTTTTCAGTAATTTGAGTTTCAGCGATGTGGTCAGGGTGAAATGAAATTCAGTGAAAAAGTAGACCCCCTAAAGGTTGTTAGTAGTGTACTTTTCTATATCTGCATAGGTGGCTTATTCCACAGTTGGACAATACAAAAGAAAAAAGTGACATTTCTGTAATTCTTTTTATTTTTTTTAGATTTAAGGATACTGAAGCAGACTACATTAATCTATTGGGTTTTTAATACCATGATGGGAATGGACCCCCATTCCTACGTCAAAGTATGATTAAAGTCTGTGAAATTAGTATTGTTTCAAACTTTGATGTCAGCCAAAATTCTCTTCGCAGCACCCACAATGTGTCCAGTTCTGCAATTCATACAGGGTTACATGGACTGGTTTGGTTTGTCTTTTTGGCTTTTCCCGGTTAGTGGTCGCCACAGCGGAACTCCAGTCCGCTAATGATTGGCAGTAGATTTTGATGGTGCTGAGTTGCCAGCCCGAAGCCCAACCTTCAGCGAAGGCACGCCCATTCACTCATGTCTTTCGGAGGCCACTTGACCGCAGGGAGGACATGCAGACTCCACACAAAAGGCACTCCAGCCGAGAATTGAACTGGAGAACCTCTTGCTGTGAGGTAACAATGCTACCGCTGTATCACCGCAACTAAATATGATTGTAGATTCTTTTTTAAAAGACCCATTGCTCTCACTTTCTTCCACATTGCTCTCACTTTTGCCTATAGATCCTGATATTTTATGACTTTGTGTCTCTCTGTACACAACACACTGTAGTCATTGGGTGTGGTGATTTCAAAGATGAATGCTACTTTTGTCTTCTTTTCATGACCCACTATATCCCATTTCCTAGCATCTATCTGTTGGTAATGGGTGACCTCATGTGATATAAACTTCATAATTTTCTATGATGCTTTGTGGCTCATGTTTCCAGTGTTTTTCAGCCACTTCAGTACCATAATGGTTGCACAATCCCCAGTGCAGCAGTCTTGCCACATTATTATGCATTTAAGTATGCAGTTCTTCTGCCATTAGTATATCACAAACAGGAACAAGGTGTGCAACTGTTTCCAATTCGGTTTTACAAAACCTACATTTATCTGTTTCTCCCACACGTTCAATAGACTTTGTAAACCAGGATGTACATAGCCCATTATCTTGAGCTGCCAATATTAACCTTTCATCTCTGGGTCTATATTGGATGATAGAACTTTCAAAAGTTCGACTATCATATGGTCGGCACCATATGATCGAATTTTTGAAAGTTCGAACATTTTAAAAGAGATTTTCATATAGCACAGAATGGGAAGATTTCCCTTTTCTGCACTGTAGTGCGATCTCGGAGGTGGTATATTTAAAGAACGCAGTGTGGGGGGGCAGCCCCCCATGCGGTGGGTGCAGGGGGGTTGCCATCCTGCTTAAAATGTTCAGGTAGGTTATTTGTGTAGTTTATTTATTTTTTATTAGATTTTTCCAACTTTTAAAAAGTTCAATCATATGGTGTCGACCATATGACACTCGAACTTTTGAAAGTTCGATTATCTAATATAGACCCTCATCGCTTGGTTTTAATTCACCTCTCCATAACGATTCCTGCATTTACTCTTGATCAACATGCGGTTCTTCCAGAAGTTTTCTATACTTGCAACTACATTTATGCATTTTCCAAATTTCTTGCCTTCTCATCTGATCCTTCACCTTAATATTCTTTCTTCTGTTTTTTGGCACATTCAATCGCTCCCTGATTTTTATCTACTTCTGATTTCATTTCCATTCCTGCTTGCCACAGATATGCTTCTGCTAGATTAAGCAGAGAAGTCATCTTGGATTTATTCTCATGTTTCAAAACATTCACTAAGTTTGGGTCTTGTAAGGTCAGCAGATATGCATGGAGTCCCATGATTGCAGATCTATACATGTTATCAATTTCAAGGAGGCCCATCCTTCCTTTGGAATGGGGAATATATAATCTTGGTATACACTGATTTTTATAAATCATTTAGTGAGTATGAAGCATTCTTCTTGTTTTCATATCTAATCTGTCCAACACATTTTGGGGCCAGTCAATCACTCCAAAACTGTAAGTTAGGACAGGAAGAGCAAATTCATTTATAGCTTGGATTTTGATCTTAGATGTCAATGCTGTTTTCAGGATTAATTTAAATTTTCTAAACTATTCCTTAATAAGTTTTATCCCCATTTATTCACATTTTATTGATGATCCTTCATCAGTTCCCAAATAATTATACATTGCCTCTTGCTCAAGTTCTTTTATATCACATTCTTGTCCCAAACTGATGTTTTCCTGGTGCTGCAGTTTTCCTGCTTTAAAGGTTGCTTTTGCAAATTTATCAAGACCAAATGACATTCTTACATCATCTGAAAAAGTTTTGGCAACCTGCAGTTGTGCTTTCAGTTCCTCATCTGATGAGAAATACATTTTTAAATCATCGACAAAAAGAAGATGAGAAGTCTTTACACTTTGTTGTTTTCTAGAAGCCAAATTATAGCCATGGCCTAAGCTGTTAAGTAAACAGCTTAGTGGGTTAAGTGCAAAGCAGAATAGCAACAGTGACAGAGAGTCACCCTGGAATATCCCCCTTTGAACTTTTATCCCTGGGATAATAATTTGCCCTTTATCCTGGCTAAATTGCAAAGTGGTCTGCCACTGTTTCATGGTCACTGTAATGTAGTCAATTAGTGTAGGGTGTGTCTTATACATTTTTAAGCACTCTTACATCCATGAATGTGGGATACTATCAAATACCTTTTTCTAGTCAATCCATGCCGTACTTAGATCCTTCCCCTTTTTACAGTTCTACACTATAACTTTATTTAACAACAAATGATCCTTTGTTCCATATGACTTTCTTTTATTGCCCTTTTGTTCTACTGCCATAATTGAGTTTTCTTCTAAATGACTATAAACTCTGTCAGCATTAATTCTCATGTATAGTTTATAGGTTGTTGGAAGACAAGTTATTGGTCTGCAATTTTTAAGGTAGCTTGCAGGTTCACTCTTAAGTAGGAGCATGGTTTTTCATGTTATTAGCCAGGTTGGTGTCTGCTCAGGGTGCGCATATAAATAGTTCTTACTCATGGCTAAATCTTCATGCAAAGATGTTAATACTTTTAACCAAAAGTTAGGTACTGCATCTGGGCCTGGGGTTTTCCAATTAGAGGCTTTTCTTAACTTTGTTTCAATCTCTCTGGCTGTTACTTCATCCCATTTCATATCCTGTACCTTTAAACTTCTTATTCTTTCTTTTACTTTTTGTATCCATTTAGCATCTTTGCTACATTCCACAGGATCTTCATAGATACTTTTCCAAAATATATCTATTTCTTCTTTTTTTGGCAGTCTTTCAATTCATTTTACCTTTTTTCCCAATTCTCTATAAAACCTTTTTCGGTCATCAATAAATTGCTTATTTTGTACTTTCCTTTATATTTATCTGTGTATCTTTTAAGTTTTTACAACTGCGCTGAAATTTTTAGTTTGTTATTTGCAATAGTGCATATGGTGGTATGCTATGTTCTAATACTGCGCAATGCTTTTATCACATCTATCTTTCTGAGTATTTTTAGTGATTGATTCCCTCTTCTATAATCTTCTAACAATGACACTTCTTTATCTCTATTCGATACTTCCATGGTATTCGATTTCTCTCCTTCCTTTCCCTCACAAGCTGTGTTCTTGTGGTAAAACTTTATCAGTTATTAATTTAGCTGCACAGTAAAATATTCTGTTTACTTATGTTATATTGTATGGATCTCTATGAACAATCTTAATTACTACATTCATTTGTTTTATCAGATTTCTGACTTTTTGGGTTTTGTTGACCTTCTGCAGTCTATTTCATTAATTGATCTTAATATATCTATCTATGTCTATTAAATTAAGCAACTTCTCTCTTAGCTCATTTTCTTCCAAATTGAAGGCACATCCCTTGTTTTCCATTTCCTGTGGGCATTCTATAGAAAGTTCTATAGCATCTTCCTGTGGCACATTTTCTTCAATTTCATCCTGTGCCATCTGTTGCTCTGTTATTTGGGAACTCACTAGCCTATCACTCCTTAACATTGACTGCATCAGAGTTTCCACAGTTTCCTGTTCCTTCCCTTTCTGTCTAGCTTCAAGTGAACATTTACACTGGTTTCCTGTGGAAGACTCTAAAATATATTCATATGGCACCTGACCAATTTCTTCTTTTTCCACTGGTCTTCCCTTAATTTAGATATCCATTGCTCTATCCTGTTGTGGTGCTTTCTAAATTAGATTTTTTTTACACTGAATCCTACACTTTGCAGATACTACATAACCTCAATTTCTAATTCTTTAACTTCTGGATTACTGTTCTCTTTTTGTACTTTCCCTTTGTCTTCTTATTTTTGTATTGTGAAGTTTTCCATGTCCAGATTCCTTTGCCTGTATTTCCCTTCAAATATCTTTGGTGCTGCTCTTTTTGTATTGGTTAGTTTTGCTTTCTCCTTTGCATAACTATTACACCGTATTAAATCTCTTTTTCTTTCCCATGTCTATATTCCTTCTTCAGATATCTCCTGATCTTCCTGCTTCTCCTTACAGTTTGAAATATTTTCTGCTTACAAACCTCTGCTTTGGCCAGCTAAGATCTAGCTGTATTCAACTGGACATATAAGAGAATTTAAGTACCTTTATCTGCACTTTTATTTTCAAATAATACAGTATTTAAAGTGATTAAATTGTGTTGCATGAATATTAACTGAGCAGGAAGTTTTGAATCTGCTCTTCAGTTAGTTTAGTTTTTCCACCCACCCTCCCTGTTTTTGTTTTGGTGTTAATCTTAGTGGCTTTGAAACTGCCCGCCCCTCTTGTAAATTTGTGTTTGGATACTCCTTCTGGGCCCATCTCATTTGCTCACCCAACTGAGTGCAATGAGATCATATACAGGTTTCAGGCACTCCTACTGTGTACAAAGAGAGCATCTGGGAAGGAGAACAAAAAAAAAAAATTTTAGCTTGTTTCCTCCTTTTTCTGTTAAGTGGTCTAGACTGTTTGTAGGCTTCTGAGCCCCAAGCCCTTCTGTGTTGGAGGGAAGCCTTCTAGCTTACTTTTGTTTCTTATAACTAGCCAGTTTTCTAGTTTCAGCACTCAAATCTGTTTTTTTAAACTCAGCACTTGTTCAGAACTCATTGTAAGCACTACATAAGCTGCAAATTACTACAGCACTCAACTTTCCTCACTTGTCTAGAGGAAAGCAGTTTTTAGTACTTAATAAATAAGCACTTATCCAGGCATGTCTAAGGGTCAGCTCCCAGTGATTTCTCCCGTCTACCTGATGAATCTAGGCATCTTGGGGCAATGCAGCAATTGCCTCATGTACACAGACAACCCTCTCCTCCTACCACCCAGCACTACAACCTGTGAGAGATGCTCTTATATAGCCAAACTGGAAGCAAAGCCCTGTTCACCCAAGACTGGACTGGACAGTCAAGAGGAGAAGGCAAACACTTGCACCACACCACACTCATCACATAGTCCCTCAAAACCTACACCACCAAAACACACACATAGAATCACAAAACACGCACCTACATTCGCGGAGGTTCTCAATAAAAACCTGCCCAAGCATCGGGGACATCCAAAGCATAAACGTAAGCAAACTCCACCTCCCAGCACAACCCAAATGACACATAGCCCAAAAACTCAGTGTGCCACTCAACCACAGCCCATAAGGCATAACAACGTACCCAACACTTTAGTCATAGTTGACTCTATAGTCAGGCACACTGATGTTCCACTCACTAGACTAAACAAGGAGAAAGTTACTGTCAGCTGCCTGTCAGGTGCCAGGATCCACCACATAATGCATGCACTCAGGTCACTCCACAATAAGTACAAATATGACACTGTCATTGTCCATGTTGGTGTTAATGACCTGAGACGTACCTCCCTGGACTACATGAAAAGAGACATGGATGAGCTCTCCGATCTTGTATCCCAGGCAGGTATGACCCTAACCCTGAGTAGCATCCTGCCATCACCCAGAATGATACCACAGTACAAGGAAAAAATTATTGACTTCAACAATTGGCTAAGCTTCTGGTGTCATTCTAAGGGGATCCAGTATTTGTCTGCCTGGGACGACATGATCGACAGACCATGATGCTTTGCTAGAGATGGCCTGCACCTGTCGCCCTTAGGATTCCAGATGCTGGCTAAGGCTCTTGCCACCCCTATAGTGCCTTTTTTAGGCAAGGTTCAAATGACAAATTCACCACCGTAACAGGTACAAGCAAGCAAAATCTGAGGGTAATGCTACTCAATGCTAGAAGTCTAAACCTCAAAATGCACTCACTCGAGACACTCCTTAAAATGGAGAACATTGACATCTGTGCAGTGACAGAGACCTGATTCAAAGCTCCAGAGAGCACCCCTGCATTACCAGACTACAATTCATACCACACCTTTCAGCCACCTAACCCAGAACGAAGCACTAAAGGCAGAGGCGTGTCCATATTCATTAAGGATATCCACACATCCAGGCTACTTGCACAGCATAATGCATCCGAGATTATCGAAGTGCAACTAACTCTGGGCAAGACCGCAATCCAAATTGTAGCTTGATACAGACCCCCCACCATGCCCCAGGATTCCCACTCCTCATTTCTTGATACACTGGAAAGTATTAGGGTACAACCCAACACCCTAATAATGGGCGATTTCAACTACCCCACCATTAACTGGGAAAACTACTCATGTACCAACTCTTTTGCTCAATGTTTTCTTGAATTCATAAATTCCAACGCCTTGGATCAACTTATTCACACCCCCACCAGGGGCAGCAATATCCTAGACCTGGTCATTACCAACATAGGAAACCGGTGTTCCACACCAGAGATCAATTCCTCGTTGGTCAGATCCGACCACAAGCTAATCAGCCTAGACATACACATCCCACCCCCACCCCCAATTAGGGAAACCATTGTAAAAAACTTCTCCAAAGCCAACTTCACACTTCTTAAGACAGAAGTGGCAAACTTCACGACACCCATGCAGACGGACAATAGAGGTATGACTGCCGAATCCTACACAAATGCACTTTATAAGCACTTACACAAGTGCATGGATCATGCTATCCCTAATAGAACCAAGATGTTATCCTCCAAAAAAAGGAAGCCAATCTGGTGGTCCTCTGCCATAAACAAACTCTACAACAGAAGAAAGAAACTGTTGCAAAAAAGAGTAAAATCCCATGACTGGAGGAACTCCCTGGTCAAACTCAGTAAGAAGCTGAGATCCCTCATAAAATCCTGCAAAGCTAGTTACGAAAACAAAATTGCCACTGACTCTAAAGACAATCACAAAGCATTCTATAGCTATGTCAAGAATCTAAATGGGAACACTCGGATCTGCTCTGAGTTACAGCACAATGGCACTAAATATGCAGAACCAACTGATATTGCCAACCTCCTAGCAGATAGGTTCAGTGCTAACTTTACTCCCCTCTCACCACCTAGAGGGCCAATCCCTATACCGGAAGAATGCAGAGTTCCTATAATCACGGCGGCACAGGTAAAAAACACACTCTCCAAAGCCAAGAACACAGCATCCATGGGACCTGACAATATCCCAGGCTGCGTTCTACAAGAACTACAGAATGAACTGGCACCCTACCTAAGTACTATGTTCAATCATAGCCTCACCTCAGGCTTTGTACCCACTGAATGGCGCACCGCAATGGTTATCCCACTCCACAAAGGGGGATCCACGATGGACCCCGGGAACTACCACCCCATTAGCCTAACGAGCCTGGTCTGCAAGGCTATGGAACGTATCATCGTGGAACTCATAACCAAAGACATTGGAGATCTCCAAACTCTGGACCCTACCCAGTTTGGATTTGTAAAAGGCAGATCATGTCTCCTAAACCTGATTGACTTCTTTGAAGCAGTCACCAAAGCCATAGATGAGGGTAAAATGGTTCACACAGCTTATCTAGATCTCGCCAAGGCTTTCGACACCATCCCCCACTCTGGAATTATAGATAAGCTCACTAAACTAGGTATAAATCCCTATGTCACAAGATGGGTTGCCAACTGGCTCACGGACAGAATCCACACTGTGAAAGTAGCGGATTCCAAATCCGACATCAGACCAGTGACAAGTGGAGTACCACAGGGTTCAGTCCTGGGTCCTCTCCTGTTTGGCATCTACTTCTCTGAAGTGCAGGCTAACACAGAAGGTCTTTGCCTAACAAAGTTTGCAGATGACTGCAAACTAGGAGCCATAATCGAAACTCCTAACGATGTGGACAAACTACAAAAGGGCCTCACTGAGACAGATACCTGGTGTCAAAGCCATGGCCTGAAGCTCAATGCCAAAAAGTGTATTGTCGTCCCCTTTGGTAAAAACTCTGTACCCATGAACTACCACATAGCTGGTAGTCTACTTAATGCCAAAAATGTGATAAGAGACCATGGGACACAGGTGGAAAGTAGTCTCTCCTTTGATAATCACATTGCCACAGTGGTCAGGAAATCCTTCTGCGTGGCTCATCTCATCACAAAAGGATTCTCATCCAGAAAAAATGAGGTCATTTTTCCCCTCTACTCATCACTCATTAGACCATTATAGAGTACAATGCCCCTTTTGGTATGTACCTCACAAGACATCTACAACAACTGGAAAGACCACAGAAATACCTCACAAAAAGGATTACTGGCCTCAAACAGATGCCCTACGCAGACCGTCTTATAAAACTGCAGCTTTACTCCATCGCATATCGCCTACTCAGGGGTGATCTCTGCCTAACATACAAAGCTATGTCAAACCCAGAGCTGTTAGACATGCTCCACTTAAAGAAATCCCAATCCCTGCGAGCTACACGCTCTAGGGATCTAAACCTTGTCACCACAATAAACAGAACATGCTGGAGGGATAGATTCCTGTCCCAGAGACTTCCCATACTCTGGAACAGACTACCTATCTATGTCAAACAGAGCTCCTCATTAGCACTCTTCAAGAAAAATCTTGATGATTGGATGTGAAATGGGAAATTCACCCCGGGGATCACTTCAGTGGCTCTGCTCGACAGGGGCACAGGAAAATAATTTTCTTGGGTGGCGAAAGCCAGGGTACATTTTTTGGCTAGGCTTGTATGGGCCCTAGGGCCGATAGCCTAGTACCTACCTATGAACCTATGAACTTTGGGGACTCACTCCATAATACTGTGATGTAACCTGTGGTAGACCTTCTACACCAAATCCTTCACATTGCAGGCAATACATAACTCTTCGTTTTTTTTAACTTCTACTTTACTAATCTTCTTTTCTGCATTCCATCTTGTGATATTATTTTTTATTGTGAAATTTTTCATATCCAGATCCGTTTGCTTGTATTTCTCTTTGAATATCTTTGGGGCTGCCTTCTTTATATTGATTAATTTGGCTTTCTCCTTTACATAAATATTGCACCATATCAAATATCTCTTTCGTTACGATGTCCGTATTTCTGTTTTATACTTTTCAAATATCTCTAGATTTTGTTGTTTATATTTTTGCACTTCCACAGATGCTTCTTTTTCCAAACAGATCAAGGTTTCTTGATCTATATACTGTTTTTCACAAATCTGTTGTATTAATGAACCCAAATGTTCATTTGAAGCTTCTGACAGTTTTTCCTGTGGAAGTATTTCTCTTTCCACTAAGTTCTCTCTAAATCATTTTGCATATCTTGTGTCTGCAAATTCTGGGCATTTTGCATAATAGTAACAATACATGATTTCTTTCTTATCCTTAATAGTCCACTTTATTGTCTTTATGCCTCTTCTTTGGCCTATCAGTTTTTGTGATTTTTGTGGAGTGCTACTTCCTTCTACAACAGGGGGGCCATCCTTCCCTTGAGCTTGGCCTGGCCCTAGTGTAGGAATGTTTTCATGTTTTGAGGATTCTACGTAGTCATCTTTTCCAGTCCTGGCACCAGTGTGCTTACCAGGATTGGGCACTTTTTTATCCTGGGTCTTGCACAACCAACTCTCTTTTTTAATTTTTAA
Organism: Protopterus annectens; assembly: GCF_019279795.1. Lineage (NCBI taxonomy): Eukaryota > Metazoa > Chordata > Ceratodontiformes > Protopteridae > Protopterus > Protopterus annectens. Next base: position 188,095,883 of record NC_056744.1, read on the forward strand.
CCTACTTCTATCCATGATATATGCTATATAAATACAGTCTACATATCAGTGTTGTTTTAGTGAGAAAATGAAAAAAAAACAATGGTTAGACCACAGCTGAAGATATAAAAATGGAATTCTCCACGCTAGGAAATAAATCACTTGCAGCTTCACAGTAGTGCCCTTTATAAAACCAAAAGTTGTGACTGAGATGTAGTAGTCAAAGTAGGAAACAATTCACTTGCAGTTTCACTCCAGCTGTCCTTTATTAAACAAAAGTAAGCGCTTTCACGATCTAAATCAACTGATCGCTTCTTCAGACTCATAAAAACAGTTAAAACAATGATATTTAAAATATGTTTCAACCAATGAAAACACATATAGAACTATGACATAGACTAATTAAAGTTACATACATCAGTATATCAATTTGTCTTGTATTCTGCATAAAATAAAATAAAATATGCATATAACAAACACATTTATGTAGTAATCCATATTATTCAGTGTTTTAGTGGTCTAGATTTTAAAAAAGGTTTCAAGGAAACAACGTTGTTCAATCCAGGAGACCTATCTGCCTGAAGTAATAAAATCCATCTTTGTTCTGCTTCCTCTACCTTATTCCTTATATCACCTCCCCTCTTACTTTTGTTTATTATTTCTAAAACCATGAAATTAAAAATATGCTTCCTATCTTCTTCTTCCACATGTTTTGCTAAAGCACTTGTGTCTTTTTTATTTTTTATGTCTCTGAGGTGTTCAGGGATATGTTCCTTTAGACACCTATTGGTTTTGCCTATATAAAAGGCATGACATACAGTGCTGAAGCTGAAATAAACCAAGTTTTGTGTTCTACAGTCAGCATAAAAATCTATATCAATTATAAATCCTAGTATATGATGTTTATATGTAGATTTATTATATAGAAAATCACATGCTGTACAATTTCTGCAAGGAAAAGTCCCCTGCCTATCTGATTGTATCATTCCTTCATTGTTTCTAAATCTATAACAGAGTTGCCTTTTTAAAGCTCTCTTGTTTCTAAAAGAAAAGCTGGGTCTATCTTCAAGCAATTCTCTCAGATCAGGATCTGATAATAAAATATTCCAATTCTTCTCGAAAATATTGCAGAACCTTCTGATGTCACTCGAATAAGTTATGAGGAATCTAACTTTAGAATCATGGCCTTCCTTGCTTTTGACTTCTTCTATAGTATTTGAAAAGAACGGTTTGCATCTCCCATCCCTATTTTCAATAGTATATTGGCTTTCATTTATGTCTTTATTACTATAGCCTCTATTTAAAAGGTCTTTCTCTAGTATAGTCATTGTCTCCACAAAGCCTTCGTCTGTATTATGTAAGCGGCTTATTCTCATATGTTGTCCTTTTACTACATTTTTGTGTACAAATGTTGGGTGCATACTATTCTTATGCAGAATGCTATTTCTCCATGTAGATTTTCGATACATCCCTGTTGTAAGTTCATCTAAGGCTGTTTTCTTAACCAGGACATCTAGGAACTCAATAGAGTCCCTAGAATGTTGACTGGTAAATTTTAAAAAATCAGTGGTGCTATGTAAATACTCCATCATCTCTTGCAGCTCTTCACTAGTACCATCCCACAACAGGAAGACGTTATCTACAAAACGTATGTACTATATAATTTTACAAGCATGCTTATTGCTAATGCTTAGTACGTGATCTTTCTCCCATGCAGCCAATACTAAGTTGGCGTAGCTGTTTGCACAAGCCGTGCCCATTGCTACGCCAACTTTCTGTAGGTAAAACTTGTCATTAAATATAAAGACATTATTTTCCAAGACAATATCAAGTAGCTCACATATCAAATTAATCTTAGTACTCTGGAAGATTTGTTTCAAGGTCAGAATATCACGTATTTTCTCAATACCCCATTTGTTCGGTATCAGTGTGAATAGTGAAGTGACATCCATTGTCACGAACATATAATTTCTTTTAATGTTCCTAGTCTTATTATATAGCAATCGCAGAAATGCCTTTGTATCTCTTAGTATAGTCTCACATGATTTTAGTATTATTTGTAAATTTTGTTCAATGTATATTGAGATGGCTTCTGTGGCCCATCCTCTACTGGATACAATAGGTCTCATAGGGGGCTGTGTGATGTCTTTATGGATTTTAGGTAGACCATATATAATGGGTATAGTTGGATGTTCTATCTGAAAATAGTCAAATAATTCCTCTGATACATAATTAGTAATCAATAAGTCAAACATATATACAGATATCCTATCAATTATACCTTGTACTTGTCTCTCATTTAATTCAACATAGGTTCCTGTATCATTCAAAAGTTCCATCATTTTCTTATAATAAAAAACCTTATCCATTACTACTAGACTGCCCCCCTTATCAGCGGGCCTAATTTCAATGCTGTGAGAGTCCTTTAATTCTGACAATGCTTCAGTTTCTAACTTACTCAAGTTACAAAATCTAGGTGGAAGATTTTTAGCATGCATCTCTCTAATTTCATGTTCACACACATTAATAAAAGTTTCAACTGTGGGATGTATCTTGGGTACAAAGGCACTAGGTTGTTTAAACATATTATCAAAAACACTTCTTTTGAACATAGTTTTAAGTGTTAGGTTACGAGAAAATAACTTCAGCTCTTTTAATAAATCAGTTAATACTGTTTTCTGTGCTGGAATAAAGTTTAGGCCTCTATTTAACAACGAGGCCTGCGCATCAGTTAAAGAAAAGCTAGATATATTAATTACCAAGTTTTTTGTTGATTCTTGCTCCGGGTGTTCATATATGCAGGAGTCACTCGTTCTCTCTGCTGTAATCACGTTTTCTCTTTTCGATTCCTGCTGCTCGACCTGTCCCTTATTGGTAGCGCCTTCTTTAACACAAATGGAAGGATCGAAGTTTGTGTAGCTTCCCTTTGCTCCAAAAAAGCTACTGAATCAGAATTGACACTAGGTTCCATCCTTCTGTTAGTACAAGCCATTTGAAAAGTTTATTTTGCCATTCCGCCATTTTCAGATGTGGAAGGTTCTATACATGCTCTCTCTATGCTGACATCACTGTTTTCAGAGGGATTCTGATTTAAAGAGGCAGTGCTATCCATATTTAGATTTTCAGATATCTGTACTGTAGTGTTTTTTTCTACATTTTCTGTACTCACAGCTGTTCTTCTTGGCCACAAAAAGACCTCTTTACATTGAAAATCATTGAGGTCTCTTTGCAATTTTTTATTATTCTGCAGTCTCTTATCATAGCCCTGTATATTGTCAGCAAGTTCATTTAGTCTACTGCCTAGTACCTCTATGGGAAAATTATTAAACAGTTGTTCTTGTAGCCTCTTTATCTCATCAGCTAGATCTTTTTCTTGCAGTTTAAAAAATTCTATAAGCAAATGCATATAGTCATATCTAAGCTATAGATTTAGATTCTGCCATCTTTTAAGTAAATCAGGATAGGTCTCACCATAAGTTGGCATATTTAATACTCTGAGACCTCTCGGCACTAGTTTGTATTTCAGTGATGCTTCTAGGTGAAACCTTTTCCACTGTAGCCTTTTGAAGCTATATAACTTATTCTCTAGATCTTTATACAGTTCAGTGAACTTCTTATGCGAGTCATAGTCCACTTGTTCTCTTTCATTCACTGGAAAAATAGGGTTTAGCATCAAAGGATTGGAATATATATTTAGTAATCCAACTAGTCATTCACATTTATTCTTATTGTTATCATTACCTTCAGCCATGTCCCAGCTTTCAAATACAGTCCAAGAAACACGTGGAAGAATACAAAAGCTGGGTAAACGCCTGGTATACACCTCAAGCGAAAAAATGAAAAAAAACAATGGTTAGACCACAGCTGAAGATATAAAAATGGAATTCTCCACGCCAGGAAATAAATCACTTGCAGTTTCACAGTAGTGCCCTTTATAAAACCAAAAGTTGTGACTGAGATATAGTAGTCAAAGCAGGAAACAATTCACTTGCAGTTTCACTCCAGCTGCCCTTTATTAAACAAAAGTAAGCGCTTTCGCGATTTAAATCAACTGATCGCTTCTTCAGACTCATAAAAAACAGTTAAAACAATGATATTTAAAATATGTTTCAACCAATGAAAACACATATAGAACTATGACATAGACTAATTAAAGTTACATACATCAGTATATCAATTTGCCTTGAATTCTGCATAAAATAAAATATGCATATAACAAACACATTTATGTAGTGATCCATATTATTCAGTGTTTTAGTGGTCTAGATTTTAAAAAAGGTTTCAAGGAAACAGCGTTGTTCAATCCAGGAGACCTATCTGCCTGAAGTAATAAAATCCATCTTTGTTCTGCTTCCTCTACCTTATTGCTTATATCACCTCCCCTCTTACTTTTGTTTATTATTTCTAAAACCATGAAATTAAAAATATGCTTCCTATCTTCTTCTTCCACATGTTTTGCTAAAGCACTTGTGTCTTTTTTATTTTTTATGTCTCTGAGGTGTTCAAGGATACGTTCCTTTAGACACCTATTGGTTTTGCCTATATAAAAGGCATGACATACAGTGCAGAAGCTGAAATAAACCAAGTTTTGTGTTCTACAGTCAGCATAAAAATCTATATCAATTATAAATCCTAGTATAGGATGTTTATATGTAGATTTATTATATAGAAAATCACATGCTGTACAATTTCTGCAAGGAAAAGTCCCCTGCCTATCTGATTGTATCATTCCTTCATTGTTTCTAAATAAATCTACATATAAACATCCTATACTAGGATTTATAATTGATATGGATTTTTATGCTGCAAATTGATATACTGATGTATGTAACTTTAATTAATCTATGTCATAGTTCTATATGTGTTTTCATTGGTTGAAACATATTTTAAATAACATTGTTTTAACTGTTTTTTATGAGTCTGAAGAAGTGATCAGTTGATTTCGATCGCGAAAGCGCTTACTTTTGTTTAATAAAGGGCAGCTGGAGTGAAACTGCGAGTGAATTGTTTCCTACTTTGACTACTACACCTCAGTCACAACTTTTGGTTTTATAAAGGGCACTACTGTGAAGCTGCAAGTGATTTATTTCCTAGCGTGGAGAATTCCATTTTTATATCTTCAGCTGTGGTCTAACCATTGTTTTTTTTCATTTTTTCGCTTGAGGTGTATACCAGGCGTTTACCCAGCTTTTGTATTCTTTCACTTGTTGTTTTAGTGAGATTTTGTAAAAAAAAAAAAAAAAAAAAAAACAGGGTGAACCTTGTGAAGGTACTCACCAAGACTTGCGGATGAATTCAGTTTCAGCAATAATGCTCTTCTTTACTTGCTGACTTATCATCTCTCATAGGTTCATAGGTTCATAGGTAGGTACTAGGCTATCTGCCCGAGGGCACTTATAAGCCTAGCCAGGGGGTGTTGGCTTTCGCCAACCCATTGATTAATTAACTGAGCCTCTGTCAAGCAGAGCCAATGAAGTGATCCCAGGGGTGTATTTTCTGTTACCCATCCACTCGTCAAGGCATCTCTTGAAGAGTGTTAGTGAGGGGCTCTGCCTAATGTAGTTAAAAATTTTGTTCCAAAGCATGAGGAGTCTCTATGACAGGAATCTATCCCTCCAGCATGTTCTATTTACTGTTGTGGAGAGGTTTAGCTCACTAGAGTGCGTGGCTCGCAGTGACTTGGATTTCTTTAGGTGGAGCATGTCCATCAATTCTGAGTTGGACATGGCTTTGTAAGTCAGGTAGAGATCACCTCTGACTAAGCGATACGCCACTGAGTACAGCTGGAGTTTTTTCAGTTGGGCTGCATATGACATATGTTTGAGGCCAGTAATCCTCTTGGTGAGGTGCTTTTGTGGTCTTTCCAACTGTTGGAAGTGTCTTGTGAGGTACATCCCAAATGGGGCATTGTACTCTATGATGGGTCTGATGAGTGATGAGTAGAGGGACAATATAACCTCTTTATTTCTAGATGCAAACCCCTTAGTAATTAGATGGGCCACATAGAAGGATTTCCTAACTACTTTGGCAATATGATTGTTAAAGGAGAGATTACTATCTACCTGGGTCCCCAGATCTCTTCTTACCTCTTCTGTATTAAGGGGGCTGCCACCAATGTGGTAATTCATGGGTGTTTTGTTTTTCCCCAAATGGGATGACTATGCATTTTTTGGCATTTAGCTTGAGGCCATGACTTTGACACCAGGTGTCTGTCTCAGTAAGGCCTTTTTGAAGGATGTCCGTGTCAGCCGGAGAGTCAATTATGGCTCCCAGTTTGCAGTCATCGGCAAATTTGGTTAGCCATAGTCCTCCTGTATTTGCCTGTACTTCTAAGAAATATATGCCAAACAGTAGGGGTCCCAGAACCGAGCTTTGCAGGACACCACTTGTGACTGGTTTGGAGTCAGACCTGGAGCCCACTATTCTTACCGTGTGAGTTCTGTCTGTAAGCCAGTTGCCAACCCATCTTGTGATGTAGGGGTTTATGTTCAGGCTGGTGAGTTTTTCTATAATACCCGAGTGAGGAATGGTGTCGAATGCCTTGGCGAGATCAAGGTAGGCTGTGTGAACCACCTTTGCCTCGTCTATGGCCTTGGTGACTGCCTCGAAGAAGTCAACCAGGTTTAGTAGGCATGATCTGCCCTTAACAAAGCCGAACTGGGTCGGGTCAAGCGTTTGGAGGTTCCCAATGTCTTTGTTAATGAGTTCCATGATGATGCACTCCATAGCCTTGCAGACCAGGCTAGTCAGGCTTATGGGGCGATAGTTACCTGGATCAGTTGTGGCCCCTCCTTTTTGGAGCAGAATAACCGTTGCTGTGCCCCATTCTATTGGCATGTAGCCTGTGGGAGGCTGAGGGTGAACAGCGTGTTTAGGTGGGGGGTTAGTTCATTCTGTAGTTTGTGCAAGACGCAGCCTGGGACGCCATCTGGCCCCATTGATGCTGTGTTTTTGGCTTTTGAAAGGGCTGTTTTCTGTGATTTCTGGGACACTACACTTTTCCAGTATTGTTGTGGGCCCTTTTGAAGGTGAGATGGAGGTGAAGCTTGCACTGAATCTATCTGCCAGGATGTTGGCAATATCAGTAGGTTCAGTATATTTTGTGCTATTTTGCACTAGCTCAGAGCATATTTGTGAGTTGCCACTTAGATTCTTGACATAGCTAAAAAAGGCTTTGTGGTTATCTTTCATATACTTGGCTATATTTCTTTCGAAGTTAGCCTTGGACGATTTTATGAGGGACCTTAGTTTCTTACTGATACTCATCAGGGATGTCTTTCCTTCTTGGGATTTGCTTTTTTTCTGAACTAGTTTCCTTCTTCTGTTGTATAACCTGTTTATGGCAGGGGTCCACCAGACTGGTTTTCTTTTCTTAGGGGAGTGAGTCTTGGTCTTGCTAGGCATGGCACAATCCATGCATCCGTGTAGGTGCTCATAGAGTGCAATTGTAAAGGATACTGCATCTTGGGCAGTGTTATCCTTTAGCGTGGGGGCTGTGAAACTTACCACCTCTGCCTTAAGTAAGGTGAAGTTTGCTTTAGAAAAGTTTTTCACTGTGGTTGCCTTAGTTGGGGGTGGTGTTGGGGTGTGGACATCCAGGGTGGTTAGTTTATGGTCTGATCTAACCAGTGATGGGTTGACCTCCAGTACGGAACACCTGTCGCCCATGTTGATGATGACCAGGTGCAATATGTTGTGGCCTCTGATAGGGGAGTTTACCAGCCGATCCAGGGCATTTGAGATGATAAATTCCAGGAAGCGCTGAGCCTGGGAGTTTGTACTCAAGTAGTTTTCCCAGTTAATGGTAGGGTAATTGAAATTGCCCAATATCAGGGTGCTTGGTAGGACCTTCATGTTTTCCAGTGTATTCAGAAAGGCAGAGAGGTGGTCCTGGGTCATGGAGGGTGATCTGAAGCAGGCCACAATTTCCATTGCAGATTTGCCCGATGTTAGTTGCACATGGATGATCTCAGAGGTATCATGCTGCGCCACTAACCTGGAGGTGTGAGTATCCTTGATGAATATGGATACACCCCCCTCCTTTTGTGTTTCGGTCCATGTTCTGTGGCCAAAATGTGTGGTATGAGTTGTAGCCCAGTAGTGCTGGAGTGCTCTCTGGAGCCTTGAACCAGGTTTCAGTTACTGCACAGATGTCAACATCCTCCATACTTAGGAGTGCTTCGAGCGCATGCATTTTGAGATTTAAACTCCTGGCGTTGAGTAGCATAACCCTCATTTTTTTACTTGTGCTGTTTACAGTGGTGGGTTTGAATTTTGAGCCTTGCCTAAAAAAGGCACTATGGGGGCAGCAAGATCCTTGGCCAGTATTCGAAAGCCAAGGGGTGACAGGTCCAAGCCGTCTCTTGCAAAGCAATGCGGCTTGTCGGGAATGTCATTCCAGGCTGACAGAAACTGGATCCCCTTTGAATGACACCAGAAGCTTAGCCAATTGTTGAAATTGATCATTTTTTCTTTATACTGAGGTATCATTCTTGGTGAGGGCAGGATGCTACTCAGGGTCAGTGTCATACCTGCCTGGGCTACATGATCAGAGAGCTCTTCCATGTCTCTTTTCATGTAGTCCAGGGAGGTACATTTCAGGTCATTCACACCAACATGAACAATGACAGAGTCGTATTTGTACTTGTTCTGGAGTGACCTGAGTGCTTGTGTTATGTGGCAGATTCTGGCTCCCAACAGGAAGCTAACAGTAACCTCCTCCTTTTCCAGCCTAGCGAGTGGGGCGTCAGTGTGCCTGACTATTGAGTCACCTATTACTAGTGTGTTAGGTATGTTATTTCGCATTAATGGCTGTGATTGTGTGGCACTTTGATTTTGCGTTTTATGTGTTGTCTGGTTTGTGACAGGAGGTGCAGGTTTTGTGGGTGTCTGCTTAGGAGCTCTGTGATGCTTTTGCAGGTTTTTATTTAGAGCCTCCCAGTATGATTTAGTGTATTTATGTGTATTTTTTGCCACTGCTGGTTTAGTAGGTCTATGTGAGGCTGGAGGTGTGGTGCAAGTGTTAACCTTCTCCTTATGACTGTCTGTTCCAGTCTTGGGTGGAGGGACCTTAGCCTTCAGTTTGGCTGTATAACTGCATCTCTCCAATATGTTAGTGTTTTGTGGTAGAAGGAGAGGGCTGAATGTGTACATGAGGCAGCTGTAACATTGCCTTAGGATACCCAGATTCACCAGCTGGACTGGAGAGTACACCTGAAGTTGCCTTTTGGTCATGCCTGAATAGTAGGGTGAGCTGCTTAGTTGCTTGGTTGGTGAGGGGTGGATAAAGAGCCTTGCCCTGCTGGGCAGTCAAGTGTTGGGGCATATTAGTGATTGTTATTAGGTCTGAGGAAGTGCTGGACTGTAGGATGCTTTTTGAGTGCTTAGGTTGAGAGTTAGACTAGTTTCAAGTGAAATACTGAAGAGGTGACTTAGTGGAGCCGGGAATAATTTAACCCTAGCTAAGCAGTGCTGTCCAGCACACAAAATCATGCAAACACGATTTTTAAACTACTAACTTCCGGGCTGGGACCACTCCTCAAGGGACAGATGGCTGCTCAAAGTATATATATATATATATATATATATATATATATATATATAGATAGATATATATAGATATATATATATATTTTTTTTTTTTTTTTAAGGGAGGGAACACAGCAGGATTAAGAGGCTACAGGGGTTTTGTCCTTCTCAAATGCTCTCTTTGTACACAGTAGGAGTACCTGAAATCAGAATATGATCTCACTGCACTCAATTGAGTGAGCAAATGAGATAGGCCCAGAAGGAGTATTCAAATACAAACTTACAAGACGGGCGAGCAGTTTCAAAGCCACCAAGATTAACACCAAGACGAACATAAAGGGTGGCTGGGTTGGAAAAACACAGTGGAGACAACAAGAGACAGAAATAATACAGCACCACTATAAGTAATAGGCAAGTGTATAAATACAGCATAGTGCAAATTAAGTTGCAAAAAGTATACTTATCAGTTTGAAATAGATTCCAATTCTGCAGCTCAATGCAAATCTATCAGCTTTCCAGCAGTTCACAGAAATGCAGTCTGTATTGGAATTACAGCAAGATACACCTCAGGGAATAACTAACAGCTAGGATGTGGGCTGGCTCAACAACCCCCTCCCTGAAACTAGTTTGAGCTACCCTGAGAAAAAAACACAGTGGAGACAACAAGAGACAGAAATAATACAGCACCACGATAAATAATAGGCAAGTGTACAAATACAGCACAGTGCAAATTACATTGCAAAAAGTGTACTTATCAGTTTGGAATAGATTCCAGTTCTGCAGCTCAAAGCAACTCTATCAGCTTTCCAGCAGTTCACAGAAATGTGCATTTGGACCCCATGCTCTCCTTTACTTGCTGACTTATCATCTCTCCATTCGGACCACAATTTATTAATATATTAATCTAGCATGTGTTTGCCAAGATGTGATTAGAAATTGTATGGCAAGGTAAAAGATGTGCCTAAACATTTTGTGCACTGACATACATAATGCAGAAAGTTGAATTCGTATGATAACAGAAGTCCAGTTATGCTTATTGAGTACTGAGCAATAATGTGTACAGAATAAGGTAAATGAAGAGTGTTTAGAATCTCATACAAAGTAGTGGGCAGCACAGTGCTGTATCAGTAACCACTGCTGTTTTATGATTCTTATTTCTCCAGCACAGTTCCTTTCTCTTTGGAGTCTACATGTCCTCCCATTGGGCATGTGGTTTTGCACTAGATCTTTACGTTTTTCCTCCTGTATTAGAAAGGCAAGCAGGTAGATGAATTAGTGATCCTCCATTAGTGTGTGCATGTGTGCAGAGTGTGTGTATCCTTTGATGGGCTTGCATTCTGCCCTGGACAAGTTCCCTGACTGATTCTAGATGGTTACCAGAACAGTCTCAGGTTCCCCAAGACTTGTGATTAATGAGGTTTGTACTAGGTAATGGGAAAACAAATATATTACTGAATAAATAGTAGTTAATTATGTGAGGTTAGAGGAAGATAGCTTAGTAAATAAGTGACCATATAAGAGTTCTCTTCTGAATTTAGTAATGTAATTGTGTTTGTGAGCATCACATTTTAGGTCTTAATTTAAGCATTTCTAGATTATATTACACTCAAGATGATTTCAAGTATATTTCCATCTAATGAGAATATACACACAAGATCAGATCTGTCAGTAAAATTTAGAGTTTGGGATAAACAGCAAGCATTTAGAGTTTAAGGAATTATCCAGATTACATGTTATTGCAGATCTTCCTGACTTTTGCAGGAAAACAGAAACATAGTTCAAAAAGCAGCTCACTGGACTGCTGTATGAAACAGCAAGAAGCCATTTCTATTGGCTCAGGATACCTCAGTAAGCCACCCTGACTGAAGGAAGTAAAAGACTTCTGCAGAGATACAAGCACAGGAGCAAGTTTTTTTTTCCAAGCCTGTATGTATTTTTTACTATGAATGGCGCTTATCCAGTAAAAAGAAAGGTAAACTTTTTTCATTCATGTGTGTAATTAACTGTATGTGTGCATATATATATATATATATATATATATATATATATATATATATATGGGGGACTGATTGTGCCTAATACTTTGGTCTGTTCCTTATAACATTTATGTGTTTTTTAGCATATGAATGAAAAATGCAGAATTAATGGAGATGGGCCCAGCGAAATAGAATACATTTGTATACCCCCCACACCTCCGCTAATTATATATACTAACTCCGAGATCGCAATACAGTGGTAAAAATGATATATTTCCTTATCACACTGCACAGTGATTCAGTTAACTGACGTGAGTCAGTTAACTGAGTTTCACGAAAGTGCACCTTCGGTTAAGTGCACTTTCGTGAAAGTGGATGTCTGCTTTCTAATCTTCGAAGAAAAGAGTTTTCAAAGATTAGAAGTAGACCCGTATATATGTGTGTTAGGGAAATTGGAATACATAGAAAGAGTACATGCATTTCCATAATATCTAGAAAATAACTTATTGGGAACTGTGGGGTTCAAAGTTCACCCTCATTATAATAGTGGACCTGTACTGCAAATAATAAAAAAGAAGATAGAGAGATAGGGTTAAGGAATCTAATATTGCATTTATCTTCAATTCATTCATACTGAATATGCTGTAGGATAGCAAAGAAAGAAATACAGTAAGAATGATGATGCTGGAGAAACACAATTTTGAATGGCACTGAGCATACAAATGACAGTCAATGAGTACAGGGAAAAATAAGTACTTGGGGAATTACGGTAGGGAGTGTAAATAATATAGGAATGCATAATATGAGCAAATAATTGAGAAAATTTACATATGAACCCCTTTGTGCCAAAAAAGAGTGACAAAAAGATAATAAAGGATAGGTATGCTAGATTTAGAAGCATTAAAGAAATGATAGATTTTTATGGAGGTTAATATTACAAAAATTACCAGCCAAGGAGTAAACAAAATAGAAGCAGGTGAGTGAAAAATATAACATGCAAGGAGGCAGAATCTTCTGAACATGAATTACTGAAATGAGAAAGGTTAAGCAAGTATGTGAAAAGTTTAAAATGCATATTAATTTGAATGTTTCTGAAACTTAGATTTGAATATGCCATGTTTCTGGGTTTATGATGGAAAGAAAGAAGAGGAGAAAGATAGCATGCAGAGAATATTAGTGAGTTTTGTATGGATAATTTGGAATGGAGAATGCAAATAATTGTTGTATATAAAAATGAGACTAAAATTATTATGAGGTTATTATGGGAAGAACAAAAATGGTCATGGAACAAGAGACGGGGATAAAATTTGGAATGTTAAAATATGCTTAAAGGAAAATGTATGTTTATTTAGATCTTTTGTTTCAGAAGGTTATGTTGTTGAGTTTTGTCTTATGTAAACTGAAAAGCTATATCTATCTATCTATCTATATATATATATATATATATATATATATATATATATATATATATATATATATATATGGGTCCCCTTTACTTTACCGAAACGACACTTCACCGACACGCGGAAGACCGAGACGAAACGACCGACAGGTAAGTTGACCGAAAAGGTGATTTGCTGACAGCCGAAAGACTGACAAGGGTAATGTGTGAGCGCGACTCAGTAAGTGTGCGATAGTGACGGAGTTAGGAGCGGTCAGGTAAATGTGCGATATTGTGGGATTTTGGGTTAGGTTGTGGGAAAGGTGAGTGTGTGGTAGTGTCGGAGTTAGGGTTCGGATAAGGTAAGTATGTGATAGTGACGGACTGTAGTTTAGGGACGGGTTAAGTGAGTTAGGTTTAGAGTGCGGGTAGGGTGAGTGTGCGATAGTGACGGGCTTTATGTTTTAGGGTGGGTTAAGTGAGTTAGGGTTAGGGTGCAGGTAGGTTAAGTGTGCGATAGTGACGGTCTTTAGGTGTAGGAGTGGGTTAAGTGAGTTAGGGTTAGGGTGCGGGTAGGGTAACAGTGCGGTAGTGTCGGACCTTAGGGTTAGGGTTAGTGGATATGTCATTGTGTGTCATGTGTAGTTTACGTTTTGTGTTCGGTTTTGTGAGTTGTCGGTGTTGTGTGGTTTCGGTTATTTGGGGTCGGTGTTTTGTGTGTCGGTGAAGTGTCGTGTCGGTAATGTAAAGTAGACCCATATAGATATATATATATATATATATATATATATATATATATATATATATATATATATATATATATATATATATATGTATATAAAGTGGAATGATTTTTATATATATACAAAAGTCCCTACCCTTTTCAATAGTGCCATGGGATCTTTCATATCCACCAGAGCTATCACCAACTCAGGCAGACAATCCTTGCTTTGATGTTTCATCTGAAGGACAACAAACTTAGGAATGGAGTTCTCTCCCCTTCCCCCTTCACGTTGCATTGCATTGCCAGCACTGGAACAATGAATCCAAGCACCAAGTGTGTGAGTAGAGTCCACATTTTTTTTATTTCTGGAACAAAGGTAAATATACTACCTGTTGACCCCCCCCACCCCCGATACAGCCTAGCACAAATTGTTATTTTAGGAGGAAACACTGTGCAAATTGTCAGATTCAATAACAGAATAGCATCTTACCTTTTCATTCTTTTAGTATTAAATGGATGAATCATTTAGCAGACTGTGAACAATATCTGTAAGATATACTTTTTCCTGATAACTGATTTAATCTCTCCATCACACAACAAACATTCCTCATTGTTAACCTATCTCTCACACAACAAGCATTCACTAGTATTTGGGAAAAAACAATTATTGCTCATATGCCTAAATGCATTAAACAGTGAAGTGTATAAGATCCGGTCCTATCTCTCTGCTACTTCATCTAGGTAAGGTGCTTCTAAGAGCAGTTGGCAACCAAGTTACTACCTACCTACCTTTGCCAATATGGCATACTACAATTATGCCAACATGGTTTCATAAAGGAAATAAATACCCAGGCTGCCCTGAAAACTTACTGGTGCAATACTTACCACAGCAAACAAAGGGCACCTTAATAGATGCTTGTTTATAGATCTCAGTAAAACTTTTGACTCTGCCTGCCATAAAATGCTACTTAACTCTCATGCATATTCTATCTATTATACCTCTCATCCACTAAGCCACAGACTAGGAGTAAGGCACACTCTTTCTCAAGTTCTCTCACAGGCCAGCACAGTTACTGTACTAACTAGGCCTACAAACTCCATCTTATCCACCAAACATAAATTCTCAGTCCTTGGGCCTACTTTCTGAGATTTGTTTTCCACTGATATCTGTAAAAAATGACTATAGTAAATACAGAATAAAACTATTAAACTTCCTTAAGAAAAAAACATGTTAAAAAAAATTAAAGTATACCTCACCTCAAGCCTCTGTCTTCTCATCTTTTTATGTTGGTTATCTGTATCTCATATACTATCCTATTCCTAACTTGGTTCCTTTTAGAATGAGTATCAGGTCACAGGCTCACAATACCGCAAAAGCTAATTAGCCCAAAGACCATGAAAGGCTTGTCACTATACATCCCCAGATGACCCTTCTGGGTTCCAGGACAGTACCACTATATTACACAGGGAATCCCATAATTCTTAACCAGTGCACATGTAAATAATATGTGTACTTTTATTAATGGTGATTTATTGATACATATTGGTCTGTGCTGTACATCTACAAATGTATTTAGTCTACATGGTTTGAGATTGCTGTTCTGTCATGATTACTTTGTTGATTTACTGCATATCTATTTTAATTCTTGTCTCAGTCTAAGTATCTCTAAATTTAAACCTTACTTCATTCAGAAGGTCTTCTGTAACTTCTGGGCAACAGCTCAAAAGGGTCCTACATTGATCAGTAAGTACACTACCCCAGCCAACAAATGCAAACAAACAAATGAATGAATGAATAAAATAAATAAAATAAAATGGATATGCTGTCATTTGTAGACTAGACAAATCATAAGATCAGAAGCATATGATGGTGAGTAGATGATGCTAATAAGATCAGCCAAGACATAGACAATCTATAGATACCAGAACCATCTCAGTTTGCCTTTTCTTACTTAACCTGGTAGACTTCTTCAAGAGGGTCACCATGAGTTATGGATGAGGTAAAAACAGTGTATACCACCTACTTAGACCTGGCCAAGGCATTCAGTACAATAACCCACTCAATACCACCTACTTAGACCTGGCCAAGGCATTCAGTACAATAACCCACTCAAGTATTGTTTACAGACTCTCGGAACTAGGCATAAATCCCTACATAACTCATTGGATTGACAGCTGGCTCACAGACAGGACCCAGGAATTCAGAATCAGTGAGACCACTTTCACCAAGATTCCAGTCAGCAGCAGAGTGCCCCAGGGCTCTGTGTTGGGCCAACTCCTGTTTGGCACCTATGTTTCAGAAGTAAAGACTAACGTCAAGGGCATCTGGCTCCACAGGTTTGCAGATGAATGTAAATTAGGAGCTATCATATATTCCCCCCATGCCATTAACATCCTAGAAGTGGGTCTGACACAAACAAATGACTGGTGCAAAAACCACGGATTAAAACTTAGTGCAAAAAATGTATTATAATGCCATTTGGGAAAGCATCCACCTAAGCTAAGTTCTTAATTGATAAAACAACCATAAGAGTTGACCTGATAGTTAAGTAGCTGGAAATATATGTAGACAGTCAACAGTAATCTGTCATTTGACCAACAAATAGCAAAGATAGTAAGAAAATCATTCCATGACGCCTAACTCATAAGTAAGGGTGTGACATCCAGGTCCAAGGAAGTAACAGTACTACTTTATGGGGGCAGTAGAGTAGCACTGTTACTTCCTTAGATCTGGATGTCATACCCTTGCTGAGAGGTGATATATGCCTAGCATATAAGGCGTCCTCAGATCTGGATCTGAAGGATCTCTTGCACAACCACAAGACAAATAACGCCAGAAACACTAGATCCAAGGACCTGAACTTTGTCTGTTGCATAAATAGAACTTGCTGGAGGGACCGATACATATCTCAAAATATCTCTTCACTGTGGAATATGCTCCCCATCTATTTGAAGCAAAGTTCAACCCTCACCATGTTCAAAAGAAACCATGATTACTGGATATGAAATCGCAAACTCACTCCGGTCTGGTACCCACGTCTATAATGGACAGAGGTCTGCAGTAAGTAAATTAATCCCCAACTAGCATACCCCCTACACCACACACACACACACACACACACACACACACACACACACACACACACACACACACACACACATGTAAGCCTTAGCTACAATTTTATTAACATATCCCACCATATAGACATCCAAGGAACTCTGGGACAAAACTGGACTGGGTTGCATAGCATGGCTAGTAAAGAAACTGATGGTCATTATTCTAGTATGAACCTATTTCCATTTTCTCAGTCATAGAGCTAAGGGAAAATGCACTTCTAATGAGAGATAAAGCATTACTTACACTTATAAAATGCAGTCTTACTGAGAGGGTTAATTGCATTGTACCCAGCTTTACACTACATGTAGTTTACTTAGTATGCAGCTGATATTCTGAACTTAGGACACAGATTTCCTGCAGCTTTATGAGTGTTAAATTGTAAACCTGACAATATCAAACATGAATTACAGTATACCATTTGGGCATCAGAAGATTTTATATTACTTAGTAACAGCTGATTGAAGCAGTAAATGTGTTGTTTTGCAAGCATGGAATAGGAAATGGGAGAACATCCACTAGTACTTTGCATAAAGAAGCTTAGAAGCAGTAATGGCATATGTAACAGTGTGTGTGTGTGTGTGTGTGTGTGTGTGTGTGTGTGTGTGTGTGTGTGTGTGTGTGTGTGTGTGTGTGTGTTCTGTGTAAGTTTGAGAAAGGGGCTTATATATGGTGATAGCATGCATTTGATTTCTGAAATGAGGAAACTAAGAAAACCATAGTAAGTATAGTAATGATTTTGGGTGTTTGATGAGTGAAGGCCCTATAAGTCTGTAATTAAGAAAAATGATGTATTGTTCTGCTTATGAAGTAGATAGGAAAGACTGAGAGAGAGAGAGAGAGAGGCAAAGGTAGAGAAGACAGAAATGGAGGGAGAGACAGTATCAGAGGCAGAGAAACAATGGAAATTTGTCTTACTGGCTACTGAATAAAAAATAAGGAATAAATTGAAAGGAAGCAAATGGGTATAATAAAATGAATGTATTTGTGCATTGTTTCATAATATGAATCAATCATGAGCACACATAATTTGAGATTATCCCCTTCATATGATGAATCATTGTATCTTTTCTCTAGCCACAGCTGTAAATTGCTTTATCAGAAGTAAATCCACATACAGTAAGTGAAGATGATATTGCAGCTAACACGGTATAATGCAGATAAAATATGGCAAGAGACATCTATAAAACAACCAGAGCTGCATGTACACATATGACCTAATTAAGTGATTACTTCTGATGCTGTCAGGAAGATGCTGGTCAGTGAGATTCTTATCATTAATCTTCAGCAGTAGCCGATAAGCCATAGCTAGCCAAGGACAGTCACCTAGCATGCATGGGCAAAAAAAAATGTTTTATCCCATTGTATTTACAGAACGATATAACGGAGAAAGATGTGTAGAAGAAATTTTGGAAACAAACATTAACTTTACCTTCAAATTCTGTAATGTCACTAAATAGTGATCCGACAGACAATTCAGGATTGATTAACAGACATGGGTTCAAGGAGAGCTGTCTGGTTAAGTGAGAGCATGCAGCAATTGTCAGTGTTCACCCTGGGGGGGGGGGGCATCATGCTTGAGCTAGTGTTTCTCCATATACCAAAAACTGCATGTCTCATAGTATACATGTGCACAATCAAAGCTCATGCAATAGCTGAACTCACATCTGCAGCACAGGGATTGGAGTAATGTCCTCCATCTGTGTAATGCAGACTGGTCCACTCCCCAACACCTTACACTTTATCTGTAAGGTAACAAATGAGCTGATTAGGAGAATGCATGGCCTGTGAGGCTCGTTAAATATCCAGGGAACAAATAGGTCCAAATATAGAAGAAACATATGGACACATTTCTTAATTATATACAAGAAGTGTGGGGGAGTGTTGAGTTTATAATGCCACTAGAGCAGAACTGCAGAATGAAGTAAATTCAACCTTGAGCAAATTTTGTTTCACTGTGAGGTCTCTAAGTCAGTCAAGTACTATTTCTAAAACGTTGAAAAATGAATCATATTATAAAGAAATTTTGAAGTACCACTGCTACTCAAAATGAATAGCTGCTCTGAATGTTGTTGACTTGCTACTGCACTTAAGTTAGCCAGTGGTAACTGACAGATATGCTACACTAAAATATCTGAATATATACAGCTGGGGTGAGAAACATTTTTTTTTATCTCCTCTTCTCCAGAATAGAAAAAATACAAGAAATGTGAAACAGTATCTTAAAAAAACAGAAAAAATATATATATATTGTATTTGGGAGATTTAAATATGCCAGATTAATCTGGAACATTGGTAAAACCTTGCCGAAATACAGAATTATTCCTTGTTGTCTTCCAGATTCAAGCCTCAGACATCCAATGTACAGCCATCTTAAAAAGTGACAGTCTTGAACCAGATGATCTCAAATGAGGAAAGAAAGGAAAAAAAACCCCTAAGGTTTGGATTTAAATTGTCATTTGGGAATAAGGGATTATCAAAGTTGTGCGGCTCACTATAGAATTAAATGTATCAGAAAAGACTCAGACTTTCAGGAGGGTAGATTTTGTCAAAACAGTATGATGACACAGGAAAAAAACTCTAATTGGCATGAAGGCATGACAAAGATACTGAAGAATGCATCATAACTTTCATCATTCCTTAAGTGTGAAATATAAGTCCAATAGAAGAGGAAGAAGCAGAAAAATGTTGTGCACCAGTCAGTGGTGATTAAATTACGGGTTCCTATTATATATTCGAACAGGCATTTCTTCTAACGCCTCTTCACCGACCATTAAATAATGACAACACAAAACAGCGAATGGTCATATAAGCAATTTCTTTCCCTGGGAAAGAAATTGCTTGGCCACCTCTGTTACTTTGCTATTTTCCGCACTGCAGTGCAATCTTGGAGTTGGTATATTTAGTTAGGGAGGGGCGTGGGGTTCACAGCCAACCTTTGTATTGTTTTTAGTGATGTGTTTTTTTTTTTGTTGTTTAGGGTGAGCGATTTCTTTCCCAGGGAAAGAAATCCCTTATATGCTCATTGGCTGTTTTGTGTTTTCATGGTTTACTGGCATTCGATGAAACGCCTCTGCAAGTATCTAATATAGACCCGAAATTACAGTATGCTAAACTAGCTCAACAAATTGTCATAATGCCAGACACACAAAACTAATCAGATCTATGGTTGCTGTTGTTGATCATAGTTCAATGTCCAGTATTACATTTTTCAGACAATGGTATGAGACATCCCTTCATGTTCTTTGCATCACAACCTAACTTGCTGAAAACATCTTAACATACTAATGAAATGCATGCCATATACAGACTTAGATGGACCCTGACTAATAATAGCTAGCACTCGATCTGTCCACATTTAGAGCACCCCTTTATTTTCAGGTTTAAACAAAACCAAGGTTCACTTATTAGAAAATAAAACAGAATTCATACTCTTTTAGGATATCAAAGTTCCTTGGTGACTCTGTGTGTGAGTGTGTGTGTGTGTGTGTGTGTGTGTGTGTGTGTGTGTGTGTGTGTGTGTGTATGCGTGTGTAGGTGTGTGCGTGTGTGTGTGTGAGTGTGCGTGTGTGTGTGCATGTGTGTCTGTGCGTGTGTATGCGTGTGTGTCGTGCGTGTCTGTGTGCGTGTGTGTGTATATGTGTGTGTGTGTGTGTGTGTGTGTGTGTGTGTGTGTGTGTGTGTGTGTGTGAGAGAGAGAGAGAAAGATGCATGTGTACAACATTAAGAGTCTATGACTCCTTTACAGGAAGCATCCTGTGTAGCTTTTGGCATTTCACTTCAGTGGATGTCAGTTCAACATATTTCAGTGGCTTTATTACAAGTTAACTGTGTAAGACATGGTCTAGGACTATAACATCTCTCTGTGGATCATCAAAAGTGACTACAAATGAGGTTAAATGCTTAATTAGACAAAAAAATGACAGTTTTATCAGAGGAGTTTAGTGCTAACAGGCGATTAGATTGTGGCACTTCTTCAAAGGCTCCATAAATAGGAATAAACAGAACAAAAAAATCTCAGATCAGTAAATCTACCCAGCAAATGAACAAACAGCATATACAAACACTATAGAATGTTCTCCTTAAGGAACCCCGGGCTACTGCCTGTATCTTCACAGAATGTTCTAGAAGTGAACAGAATATCTTCACAATGCCATTCTGATTGACTTACAATGCTTCTTTCCTTTTATGCCAACATGTTTATGAAGATAAGTAAATTACTTCACAGTGGTGGTGTAGCGGTTAGCATTGTCGCCCTCCCCCAGCAAGAGGTTCTCTGGTTTGGTTGTCAGCTGGAGTGCCTTCTGTGTGGAGTCTGCATGTTGTCCCTGCAGTCAAGTGAGTTTTAAAGACCTGCAGGTAGGTGCATGCGTGTATGCATGTAACTTCTGTGAAGGCTGGGTGCCAGGCTGGCAACTGGACACAGTAAAAACTCTACTGCCAATCAATCTGCGGACCAGTGATCCGCTGTGGCGATCTCTAACTGGGAAAAGCCGAAAGACATTTTTGGTTTATATATACAAAGTTTAAAGAGTTACATCTTTCCTATAACATCAGCATTTCAACCAGGACTGTACCTTTCTCAGAAGAATGCAAGGAAAGATGCAAGTGTCCTCTCTGTGAAGTACCAACATTTTAAATGTTTTACTTTACTTAAAATATTCTTTTATGCAAAAATAACACTGTCCCTGGGGACTAAAGATGTGCTAGTATAGGCAAAAATGAAATGTAGATGTAGTACTCCATTTTGTACCTTTACACAAGGTCATAAAAAAATCGAATCTAGGAAGCTGCAAACTGTACGTGGCATGAGGTCCATATTTTGTACAACCTGTTTTACATCAACAATGCAAACGCTTTCACACCTTGATCTGTTTTCTTGTTCCATCTTGTTTCATTTGGAACATTTAAATCCTGCATTATAATTTAAGGAGATAATTTCTTGCTGATGGAGACTTGTCTCTGAGTCATTCATTCACCAAACTATCATATTCATGTTGGTTTACATTTTTTCTTCCTCACTCTGTATGGCTATTGTCTCTGCAGAATGACTCTATCTTGAAATCCTTCACCTTTCATATAATGTTATCAGATTTGTCCTCCATTCTTGCAGCAAACTGGACACTCCTCATACTAATTGCAGCTCAGCTTCCATTCTGTCTTGTGGAGCAGTAATCCACTACAGCCCCCTTTTCACCTAAAAATAATACTGAAAAATGTTCTGCTAGAACAGAACTATCATATTAGGCCTGTTATACAGTTCGGACTCAACAGCTCCTCCCCAAATTTAATAGATTTAACTTTTGTTTTACAATGAGCACCAAAACCAGTTACGCATTTTAAGATGTAACAGTTCTGTACAGAAAATCTACCAGTGGAAGCACATTATTTCATGGTGCAAGTTTACAAGGACTACTTTTATTAAAGTATTTAATATGTAGCAAATGTTTGAGAAATTAAGAGAAACTGTACAGTAATATATCATTTTGAAAGGGCTGCATTAGAGACATTGAAAATACCTTTAGCCAGAAGCTATGATAGGCAAATATTTGAGTACTATCAAGGAAACTGCCAACAAATTTTAAAGAATGAGCGACCTGTACACCACCACTGATGGCAGAATGAATATTCTCTAGCAGGGTGTGAATGTACAGGTAATGCCCACTGAAAAACACATTAAGCTGCCATGCAGCTCAGAGTGTAATGGAGATAACGTCCACTATTATTTTACACTTGCTATGCAGAGCTTGTGCTGTTCAGCGAGTGCAAAATTAAAAAAAAAAAAATTATAAAAAAAAAAGGAAAGTGTGTAGGCTGGATTCAAAAAAGCCTACACAGCAGCGTGCTGGTTTGTATTTAGTAAGCAGCTGTATGTGGCATGTAAAGCCACGCAAACACGGTAAACATCTTGGCAAGCAAATTACAGCATAAACAGCTGAACTGTATGCTAATTAACCAATCCAAGATGGAGGAGCTATTCAACAAGCTATAAAGCAATCATGTACACTCAGTGAAGGCTTTGGCCTAAAATTCCAAAACCTATTAGAATACAGCCATGAAACAATGTTAAGGGCTGCTGTTACTTTTATACATGTGTATGTGCAACAGGTCCAAGTCTATGCTGCTGCTGCTGCTAACAGACCATGGCCAAGAAGGAGAAGGGTGTTTAGACCGCATTTAACTTTTTATGGTCTGCATGATGTGGAAACTGTAGAGCACTACAGGGTGGATAGAGACACACTACTTGAACTCTGCAACCTGTGTTGCCCTCAACTGAGATCAACAGCAAACTGAAGGGAACCAATACCTATGAAGAGACTAATGTATGTGTAACACTTAGAATATTATGTACATGAACCTTATGGAAACCAACAGGGCATTTGCTGGGGGTGTCAGAGACATCAGCATCCAGGATTCTACATCAATTTCTGAATACTATGCTGCAACATGAAAGTGACTACATACATTGTTCCTGTACCCCTGAGGATGGAGCTACAACTACGCAGGATTTCTACTCTATAGCACACTTCCCTGAAGGCTTGGGTACCATAGACTGCACACACATTGAAATCAGAGCATCACTCGAAGAACAGGGAAGGCTGTACATAAACATAAATGGCTTCCACTCCATTAACTGCCAGGTCATGTGTAATGCTAAGGGAATCATCCTGAATATGTGTGCTGGCAATCCAGACTGTTACCATGACTCCCATATCTGGCACAACTCTCAGCTCTACCAGAGGTTTTCTTGGGGGGATATCCCACAAGATTATTTACTGTGAGAAGCAGGGTATGCACCTGAACAGTGGCTGATGACACCCATCAGAAATGCACACCCACCCATTGAAGAATGCTATAATGAGGCACAGACTCAAACAAGAAATATCATATAGCATGTATTTGGGCTGCTGAAGTCATAGTTCTGGTGCCTAGATAAATTAGAGGAGGCCTGCAGTGCAATCCCTGTACTTGTGTTGAAATTCTGACTGTCTGTGTTATCCTTTACAATATTATTCTGAATAAGCAGCTTCAGCAGGAACACCAAGGGGAAGGGGCACACATCTCACCACCAATGGCAAGATCACCACAACCACATGCAAGTGAGGAATCAGAGGGGGAACGACTAGCCCTTGTGGGTGTAGGTAGACATAGGTGTGTACAACATACCCTTGCCAAGAGACAATGGATAGCACACATGCTCACCACTTTCATCCTATGCAGATACATACAGTAAAATTGATGCCAGGAAACACTCACAACCTTTCCTTACTCACGTAATGGCTGTGTACTACTAGCATCACACAGAATCAGACCTGAATTAAAACACTTATATCTACCAGATTATCAAGGTAAGTAATGAACCTGGAATAGGAAAATAAATGGCTAGGAACACAAAGGAATGGCAGATCCTTGCATACTGTTACTTGCTAATATATCTAAGTAAAAGGTGTGTGAGTTTTACAGCAAAGACATCAATATGTGACAGGATTGACTTATGTCAATAGATGTGTTCTCTTTATCAACTAATAGTCTTCATACATCCAGGATACACACACATATTACAAAAAATGTAAGAAAGCAGTACAATTTTCAAAAGAGCATCACAAACACATGCATACTAAGCACTCAGTCAGGTATGTACCCTGGGTATCAGACAATAGACTCTTGTATTCCTAAATCTAAAAGACAAAAAATCAAGGATATGGCACAGTTATCATTATTTGCACAGGGTGTTGTCTGGGGTGGAGGGGGTGGGGGTGAGACCAAGGCTGACACAAAAGGTAGTGAGTGCATGTGAGTAAAAAGTACAGGTAAGCAGAAATTTTGATAAAATATCAAATGGCCACTGAAACAAAATGAATTATAAGTTTCACAAATTATCCATGAAGCTGTTGTGTGTGCATGTGTGTGTGTGTGTGTGTGTGTGTGTGTGTGTGTGTGTGTGTGTGTGTGTGTGTGTGTGTGTGTGTGTATTGGCACTCAAGGTGAAATGTGTGTGTGAGTGTATGCAAGAACACAGCTAAGCTCTGCGCTAACTCTACATCTTGGTATATTGCACAGGCATGAGCCATGCAAGGTAGAGATAATAGTGCATTGTAATCACCCTCAGCTATGAGAACTGGCTCTGCCAGCAGTTGCACTGGTATGTCCATGCCCATGGTCAGATGTGCTGCTGCTGCTACCTGAACATGACTGATGTCTGCTGAACAAGCTGTCATCATGAGTACACCCAGGGTCATGACCCTATGACCTACTATGTCTAGGTGTAGACACCTTAATCACTGATGGAGCAGTGCAAGTAGTGCCACTACAGGATTATGATTTGCACAGCCATATTGGCTAACATCAGATGATGATGTTGACATACGTCTGCATGGATGCTGTGTCCCCTCCAATCAAATGTTCCATCACAGACACTGCCAGTTCCATGTCATTGAGTCAATTCATTGAATTGGCCACAAGCCAGAGACAGTCGCACATGTCAGCCTGAGCCACATGTACAACCCTAAGCATATTTTCAGTGGTCCCAGTGGAACATGCCTGCACCTCCATGATGGCCCTAAAAATATGTTGAATGGCAAGTAAAGACACACCAGGATCAGTTGAAGGGGGGTCAGCAGGCCTCCTCGGAGCACATGTAGCAACCCTACTGTGAGGACCTCACCCACACTTTGACTGTGGCCAGAGTCAAGCGGCACTGAAGCTGCAGTAACTACACTACCCTGATCATGTGTATCACCCTACACCTCTCCGATATCTGAGGGCTTGGTGGAATAGGTATGCATAGGCATGCTGACTGTGTCTGAGGGAAATATAGGGGATGACTGCATGTCAACCTCAGTGTCAGATTCAACCTCTGCCCCCCAGTCCCGACTGTGCTTCTGTTTGGTCATCTTCATTATCATCAAAGTCTACTGATAGTTTGACATCAGGTGGCAAGCATCCTACATTTTCACTGTCAAGATCACCTGTGATAATAAGAAACAAACACAGGAGTGAAATTAATATTTCACTAAATATTTCAAACAATTTATATGATAATAAACTAACACACTGGCCACACTATTGCAGATGGTACTGATACAGATACTCATTACACTCACCTCACGCATACAGATAAATGCATATATCTGATAAGTGTTCATCAATAATCAAAGAAATACGTTTGGCTTCCCATATGCAGATGACTGCACATTTGGTAGGGAGGATGGTCCTGGAAGAAACAAAGCAAGGTAAGGAAGCAATCTTCAAAATTACAATAACACAGGGGTACACATTTTTTGTCAATATGTCAGTTAACAATACTTTTAACTGAAACTTGGCTGACACATCCATCCACACCCCATGTGTAATGAACAAAAATGTGTTGTTCAGTCTGTGACAGGTCCCTACACCAGTCCAGCAATTAAGGAAACTCAACTCCTAACTCCGGTGAGAGACAGTCACTAAGAGAAAAGATGGCTTCATCCAGTATTTTCAGATGCAGCTCCTTGCACCAAGTACAGTTTCCCATAACAGCACACAGGGAGCACACTCCAGACCTTGAGCTAGACTCTCTTTCTCTCTTTAGGCCCACACAAAAACTCCACACTGCCTACTTTGGAGCTCTGTGTCCCTGTTGCCAGTAGCTGACACACACACTTGGATATCTGAGTTTCACACACACACACACACACACACACACACACACACACACACACACACACACACACACACACACACACACACACAAGCAGTCCCACCATAGCCAGGTGTTCATGAGCAACTGCAGCTGCTCTCCTCCTGGCTGATGAAATCATATCAGTGACCCTACGATGCAATTGATCATAAGCCCTAGTGCAACTACCCATGGCATTGACATCGTTGACTACCTGGTTCCAAATATGCATTTTGTCAGCCATATCCCCATATCCTCTCTCAAGCAGAAATGTGCCATAGTGCCTGAATGCCTGCACTATTACATTACTTTCAGAGTCGAAAGGGGGGTTACATGAATTTGTACACCTGGATGCCATAATCCTATGTGACATAAAACAGAGTATGATACAACACATTTATTTATTTATTTATTTATTTGCAGTTGTTTAACCAGGATAGTCCATTGGGCCTAAAGAACCCGTTTTCAATGGAGTCCTGGGGAGAAAAACTCCACATACAGATTATACAAAGATTATATTCCACATACAGATTATACAAAGGTTATGTTACACACATAGTTTATATGAGAAATTAAAGAAAAAACATTGTAGAAATTCTAATTATAAGTTAGACTAAAAAAATATCAACAAAAACAAGTGATAACAGGCATAAAAAAAATTATCACATAATTAAATTCTTGCTTACATTCACATATCTTTTCAACATTAAACACTGGAGACACACACACACACACACACACACACACACACACACACACACACACACACACACACACACACACACACACATACACACTTGAGTTATTAAAATTGAAGGTTATGGGGTTGTACCACATCACACTCACACACAAACCAATGTTCGGTCCAAAACAAGGAATACCAATTTAGTAATGTATTACTTTCCACAGAAATAACAGGATGACTGCACATTTTCAAGAACAAACCTCTTGAAACACAACTTTTGTTGTGGCAACACACAAATGGTACTTGGCTCGTCCACCCTCAAAACAACAGAGAAATGAATGTTTGTACAAATCAAGTAATATCACATAATTTAATTGTAATATATACTTTCAACACAATTCTCACAAAATGTGCACACATTTACAACAGAAAAATTAATTTTATATGATTGCCAGTCACCTCTCACTGTGCCCAGCATTCCCCCAGAGGTTTAACCATAACACTTGCAATGAAAGTTAATAAGCTGTCTGTGAAAGTAAATGCCTGTACAAACAGTGAACTATAAGATGTGCATACAGATAAATGTTTCATGTTCTAATATATATGTATATATATCTATCTATATATATATATATATATATATATATATATATATATATATAATTTTATAATTTTCTTTGTAACATGTTTACAAATCTAGAATGTACTTGAAAAATACAATCATGCCTTAACAAAATAAGAAGCCTTCTCTGCAGGTAAATCAGAAGGAATAGCAATCTTCTGTGTTCTCCAAATACACAAGTCTCTTCACCTTCAAGTTGTCTAGCTACACAGTTATCTTTTAATAGTATAGATTCAGGCCTCTGAACATGGAGAAAATGCAAATGAGGTGTGAACTCATTAGAATTACTGAATCCCAAACTTGACTTCTTCATAGTATAGGCACTACCTCAGTGTTAGTTGCTAATATGTTGCTAATGGATTGCAACTGTGAATGATTAGTGGGAGGGAGAAGGAAGACAAAACAGCACACCTAAACAGCACTTGCCTTACCTGCATTGGGTATGCCACCCAGGATACACTTACAATGTGTAGAAGCAAGATTAGCAAGCTTTTAAATGGAAGTGGACAGCACACATTTCTCATTATTGTCTACTAATAGCCAAACTCCCCTGCTTTTGCTGAACACTGTTTTTCACGGTCATGTAATTCTGTCATACATTTAAAGGACAATGATACAAAATACACAAAATGTTCTATAGACTGCATGTCTGAGAGTACAGCACAGGTAAGAGAAGAATGAACACAATGCAAAGAGGAGACATAGCTTCATTGGTGTATACAATGCTCCGTAAATGGTTGTATGAACACTTATTGCACTAAATATGTAAGCAACACAAGATAAACAACTGAGAGTGTACAAATGTGTCTTCTTCTTTCGGCTTTTTCCCAGTTAGGGGTTGCCACAGTGGATCACCTGTCCGCTTATGATTAGCAGTGGAGTTTTTATGGTGTCAAGTTGTCAGCCCGGTGCCCAACCTTCCACAGAAGGCACATGCACTCATGCCTAGGGCCAATTTAGTGCCCAATCTATCTACAGCATGTCTTTGGGATGTGGGAGGAAACTGGAGCACCCGAAGGAAACCCACATGACCACAAGGAGGACATGCAGACTCCACACAGAAGTCACCCCAGCTGAGGATCGAACCAGAGAACGTCTTGCTGTGAGGCGGCAATGCTAACTGCTGCACCACCGCGGTTGCCCAGAGTGTACAAATATATATATATGTCCTCTTAATACTGTGGTATAAATGGGACTTGCTTGTATGCACAATGATTTGCATTCCTGCTGCATAGTTTTTTCTGTGGCAAAGAGACTTAAGATACACCTGGTTTGTTTGTAGGTTCATTAGTATGAGTTCAAATCCTGACTTGTGTAAAAATCTGTAAGGTGTGTTAAAATGTATTTTGTAATTATTTATGTTTCTTTTCTTTTAATATTAATATTTGTGCTGAGTGCTGCTTGGAGCAGATACAGTTGTTGTTGTTTGTCTTTCTGCTTTTTCCCGGTAAGGGGTCACCACAGCGGAACTCTGGTCCGCTAATGATTGGCAGTAGACTTTTACGAAACGCCGAGGTGCCAGCTCGATGCTCAACCTTCAACGAAGGCATGCCCATTTATGCACACATGTCTTTTGAATGCTACCCAACTGCGGGGAGGACATGCAGACTCCACACAGAAGGCACTCCCAAGCCAAGCCAAGAATCGAACGGGAGAACCTCTTTTGGAGCAAATACATACAGTGAAACCGATAAATAAATTAAAATGGAAGTTGTTTCTATGATAAGGATAGAGCTGTGAATCAAATGGTTGTGTAGCACACCTGGTAAACCTTATGAAGCACACAACACATAGGACAGATCATGGGTCAAATCCTACATTTATCTTTTAATAATGAAACCTAATAAACAATTTTTACAAGAATAATAAATGTTGATCTTTGCCTGTCTCATTTGCATGGTGCTCACCGCTGTGTAAACATGATGTAATGCCACAGACAATAAGCAGATATTTTCAGTTTCAGAAAAGATATATTGTTACATCTTTTGCTTTCCTTCGTGCAAACACACCAAACGGCATTATGCAGCACTCAGCACACTTCCACAGCACCGACAATTCAACAACACCTGCAGACAATAAGCAGACATTGTCAATTTCAAAAATACATTGTTACATCTTTTGCTTTCCATCTTGCAAACAAGCTAAGAGGAGTTGCACAGTGGTTAGCATGCCTCCACAACACCTGTAGATGTGTCAGTTTCTAAAAAGATACTTTGCAACCTTAGTCTAGTCTTCCATCATACAAACATCCTAAGCGGCATTGCACAGTGGTCAGCATGCTTCCACAATACCTGCAAACTTGTCAATTTCTAAAAAAATACATTGTAACATGTGTGGTCTTCCATCATGCAAACACGCTAGGAGAGAGGCATTCTGGTCAGCACTCATACACAGTATTGAGTGTAAAAGTTACATGTGCTGCCTAGCTGTACCTGTGACAACAGATGCAAGTCAATGACCACAATACAGGTCAGCCAGTGTTCTAATCCAGCGATCTCTAAGCTTTTTCTTTAATACTGGTCCACTATAATTTAGATAAAAAAATTTACAATATAAAAATAATTACACATAAAAATAATTATGTATAGCAGGTGAATTGAGCATACACATGATATCATATGTATTATATGTTTGACTGTGGGTATCGGTACAATTGGAGTTATACAACTGAAACTTTATTTTCTGAACTTTCATGTAACACACATACATGGTTAACCACTCAGCTCTTTAATGTGTAAATATAACTAATGAGTATGTCTGACAAACAAGTCCTCAGTGGCGATGAGCACTCTGGGCAGTAAAAAATAGACCTGTTGCCTGGCCTTTCCTGTGGCAACTAGTGTAAGTTTATAGCCACAATAGAGATGAGCCAGGGTTCTAATCTAGCACTCTGAAAATTTTATTAATGTTGTACCACTTAATTTTTTAAAATAAAGAACAATATAAAAATAGTTATACATAACAAAAACTACGTAATGTATAACAGTGGATATCATATGAATTATATGTTTTACTGAGGGTATACTGACAATTATGTTTCTGTACTTAAAGTATCCTTTCTGCCCTGGAATGGACTTCATACTTCAATGATAGTCATATATACATGACTGTATAAATCACGACCTTGTCAGGTCACACGCATGCATGGTTAACCACTCACTCTTTAATGTATCTATATAATTAAAGAGCATGTTTGATGAACGTTTCTTTGGTACCAAGGAGGTAGAAACACCTATGTGGAAGAAATATGTATTGTTTATTTTACATAGGTTTGAATGCCACATTGTACAAATTACTTTTATCAGTGTGTAAAGCCACACAAAAAATGTATCAGGTTATAAAATGTATACACCCAAATGCATCTGAAAAGTTAAGTCAATCTAACAGGTACAGCAGTATCCGACCCATAAACTAATACTAACAGTTACAGTGCCCTTCCCAATACATAAACTGCCTTCCTCTCTGTTTGGCATTGTTGCTCTTCACTTAACATTGTGCAAACACAGTTGGTATCATTGTGTGGGTTTGTGCATTGACCATTAAATGCAATATCACAGATGGGAGGGAAAACACTTTAACTACTGCTTTATGACCTGGACTGATGTGGTAGGAACTAGAAAGGAAGTTTCCCAATTTAGGGATCAAAGAGAGACTGTAGATGAGTCAAGCATATTCAATGGACTACTTGTAAAGCATCATAGCTATAAGCTATAGCAGAAGGACAATACTGGGTCTCACTATCAATCAGAATAGTCTTGGCAAGGCTGTCTCCAGTGTGACTGGCATTCCACACACTGGAGAACAATAAATGTATAACTACAATGACCAGAAAAGTGCTAGCAGGCACAACACAACCAGTGGTTGGATGATTTTAGGACTGCTGACAACCCACAGTTGGGTAAGTATACAGATGAAGACACTTTAAATTACAGTCAAAGCTGGAGTTTGGCAAGACTGCATGCATGATGCTCTTCTCTTTTTCTCTCCTCTTTATTTTACAGCTGCCCAGGAGATTGCAATGAATAGGGAAGCCTGTGATGAATGTTTAGAAAGACTAAGAGAAGCAATGGGTATGTATGCAGCACCATATAATTATTATTGTATTAAAAGTATCACTCTATATATATTAGTAGCAAATTAAGCATTAATATGTTAACTGTAAAATCAAGCATGCATGCTTCATTTTGTATCTGAAGGTAATTGTAGGAGTCAATTGTAATAGTATATTTAAATGTTATGGGTTCAAATCCCCCAGGTAACAAATACATTGTAAAATAATTAAAAATTATTAAATACTAATTTCAACAAACTTGGCATAAACACAATATTGTTAACTTAATCTGTATTATTTGTAAAGGCATATGTGCAATATATGCATATTACCAGGATTACTTGGAATGATTATCAGTCCTAGTTTGTAGTTTTTAAAAAGTATAATTAATGTAAAAGTAAAATTATATTTATATTGCTGTAATTTATTGTATGTGTTATCTTTTTCTTTTTTGTCTCCTACCCCACCCCTTAACTATCTTTTTTATTTTTATATGTGTGGTCCCTGTTCTGATGCCATCAGTTTCTTACAATTTAGAAAATTATTTCCAGCACAGGGAGGTAGGCCAACCAGTGCAGCTCAACCTGCCACTCCTTTAATGGCTGCCACATCAATGCCCAGCATACCAAGAATGCAACCCGGCAGTACCACCTCTGCAGCCCCTGCACTATCTGGGCCCTCAACATCAGGTAGCATTACCCCAGCAGCTGGTGCAGTGATACCCTCCAGGAGTAGTTGCGGATGTGGGGGATTTTGTCACTCATCAGGAGCTTCCAGGTATGATGCATGAGGTCATATAAAATACCATTGGTGCACACCTCAGCCATATGGAGAAGATGTTCACTGTAGTGATGCAAAAGCAATGTCAAGCACTCTAGTAGTAAGCTGAGTAAGGGGATGGTGATGACAGTTCTGAGGGTGAAGAATAGATTCACACTTTCCTCATGCTTGATGGACATGGGCATCCAATGTTCTCTCCCTATCCCCAATCATGTTGTCCCCTAACCTTTTGTGCCTTTCACCAACCCTGTCTCTATCTTATTTGTCCTGTTTGTCTACACCTGCTTCCTCACCTACCTGACTTACCTTACCCTAACATACATATGTCCCTTACCCAACATTCTTCTCTTACTGAAATAAAATAAAAAAAAAAATGGGCACCTGCCCCACAAAATAATATTGCCCCATACATAGCTCTCCAGTTCACATGTGTCTTCTTGACCCACTGTATTCAGTCCAATTGGGTACACAACATGATTGCACTGCACTGTTGTCACCCATGTTTGTTGAGGTGACAGTCCAAATTCATCCTCTATTCTATACATGTTCATTTTACACTGCTGAAGACGTGGATAGTTATGGGTGTTTCCTTATTACCTCTTGCACATTGCTATATTGCTTTCCCTTTGTTCTTCAGCCTGCTTGCCCCCATTTCATCACTTTTCTATCTACCCCATTTCTCACCTTTAATCTTGTTAAAAATAAAATCACACACCACACACATTGCAGGAATGCCCCTAATGAAGCCCTTCACATTTTATTCTCTGTGTTTGCTTGGAGTTTGGCATCTCACACCAGTGCTGAGTTGTGGTGAATGGCTCGTCATGCCCTATGGCATAGTACAGCTACCTCCACACAATGCTGCTTAAACGTGCTCCACTAAAGAAACACACAGTTAAAGCAAAGTAAAGGCACTCAAATTACATATGTACTGTAACATGTATTTAGACTAATGAATGTATAACAATACAAATCTATATGTGTACTGTTGACATAAATCAATTGACTGATGTTAATTTTTATACAGTACTTCACTGTAGTCATTGCCTCTCACATTTGCAAAAATGATCACATTTACATATGTAATGCCATCTTGAAAAAAAGTGTAAAAAAACAAGAATGAGCTGGATTTGAATTATCTAATTTGTGCTCAAAATATGAATGTGTTGCTGTTACACCTGTTACCACAGAGAAAGCTAGGCAGCAGGTGTTTTTATTATACTCAGTACTCTCCAAAATGCGGACTGCCGCACCTCTTCACTTAACGTGTTTGCATGGAGGAAGGAAGCCAGTAGAACTATTACTGTTTTCCCAATTAAGCAGAAACCCATGTTTGCTCATCGCTTAACTCCATGCAAATGGGGAAAATAATAGTCCTTAATGCCATAAAAGGTATCACACATTTCCAATATAAATTACATTATGGATGCCATAGTATCTTTCAGCTATTTCTATTACAGCCTATTTGCATAAATACTTCTCAGTTTAAAGTTGTATTCATTAAATGTGGATCTCTCATGCAGAAACACTTTGCCATGGAACACACAAACCAGTTGCTCGGTAGTGCACTGTGTAAAAAAATGATTGGCATGTATTACTGTGTTTACTGGGCAGTTAGTCTTCATCCCATTATAATCTATGTAAAAACACAACCAAAGGGAAGGCACTTGTTACTGACTGAACACATATTTACTCAGACTCATGTGTGTCCTGCACCCATGCACTTGAAAATGGATATGTCAGTAGTAGTTCCCAAATGTCAACTACACTACAAAAATACATAACACAATTGCATTGTTAAATCATCTCACAATAGACATTGAGATTGTCTTATACATGTCCTGATGTGGGCATCACTTCATCACAAATGTGAACACACATACATACACTACTGCATCCATGCTGATCACAAAGCATATGTATGTCTGTGTGTGATCGTAAGTGTGCAATGTGCACAGCATATTGAGAAACAGGTACCTGTGTCTCAGTTCTGCAACATGCATTCCTGTCAGCTTTTTGCATCTAGTTTGAAAACCTGTCTTTTAAAGTATACTTGCACATTGGGACCACAACAGAAAATACAAATTCCACATTTTGCACACCACTTTCATAATATATGCTACCAGCATCAAATAATGATGATATCATCATCTATAAAGATCAGTATGACAAGGCAAAACATACTTCAAGGATGGTGCAATTATTAACTACTGTGTTCTGCAGATGGGAACAAAATACTTGCATATGGATTAACTTACCACAACAGCCACATTATGTATGTTTTTCTATGTATATATAAGTTGTGTACATACTCAGAAAGACAGAAGTCTGTATCCTAGTGTCATCAATCCAGTCCCATGCAGAACAAATAATTGTACTGTCATATATGCCTACAAATCCATTTCATACAGGCCTCCCAACATCTTCTGCCAAACATAGAGTGATTATGTAATCCACTATAAAATTATCCAGCAGCAACATTGTAAAAGTCAGACTTGTTGAATGGCACTTGCATTAAGTACTGAGGCTGAAATCTAATTGTAGTTAACTAGTGTTTGTGTGTGTGTGTGTGTGTGTGTGTGTGTGTGTGTGTGTGTGTGTGTGTGTGTGTGTGTGTGTGTGTGTCTGTAGTCAGAAGAGCATCAGTCTGTATCGTACTATTAAAAATCCCATCCCATGCACAACAAATATTTTGACAGTTGTACATGCCTACACAGCCATTTCATAAAACATCCCAACATCTTCTCCCAAACATACAATGATGATATCATCTACTTTAAAGTGTTATCTGACATTATGAAAGCCATACTTGTGCTGCAGTACTTGTGTTAAGTCCTGTGTTCTCTGTAAAGTTAGGTACTAGTCTCACTGCAGTCAGTTGGTGTGTGTGTGTGTGTGTGTGTGTGTGTGTGTGTGTGTGTGTGTGTGTGTGTGTGTGTGTGTGTGTGTGTGTGTGTGTGTGCACACGTGTGTTTGTGTTTGTGTTCAGTTCACATTCTAGAGTCCATTTTAGAACAGCATGTGAGACACTACTGCTACCATCTTCTCACCAGACACTGCTGATGTCATCAGCTATAACGTGTTGTCCAACACGATGAAAGCCAGATTTGTGCTGTGGTGCTTGTACTAAGTACTATGTTCTGTAGATAGGAAGATAGGTAGGAGTTCTAGTCTCACTGCACTCACCTGGCATATGTGTGTGTGTCTGTGTACATTCAACAATCAGTATGTTGACAGTTTTAGAACAGCATGTGAATCCACTGTATAAAATACACCCTGAAAGTATTGAAGTCAAAATTGTGCTGTAACATTAAGTACTGTCTTCTCTGTATACATTCAAATAATAATTTTGAGACAAGTTTACACTGAGATGTGACTCCACATCCATGACAGGCACTCCTCCTTTCGTCTCAGCATATAATGATGTTATCATATTCCATAAAGTGCAGCATGACAATGTTAAAGTCAGACATATGTGATGGTGCTAATGTTAAATTGTATGGAATACAGCTTCTATACCTACACAGGCATAATATTCAAATCAGACCTAATCTACTGCTGTGTGTGTGTGTGTGTGTGTGTGTGTGTGTGTGTGTGTGTGTGTGTGTGTGTGTGTGTGTGTGTGTGTGTGTGTGTGGTTGTTAGAACATTGCAGTCATTGTATGATCTTTTGAATCACTTTTCTTTTCATTGCTACTTAGGAGAACCTTTAATGTAACCTCATGCATTCAACATCTGCTCTTTTCCTCTGGCCACATGGCTACCTTCTTGACGAGGAATAGAGAATATCCTTGTGTCAAAGATGCATACACACATCATGAAGCAGAGTCCTTCCACAAGCCTCTGCAACCATCTCCAGACCACTGGATGTATATTGCTAATTATGTCATGGGGGTGCACATGTCACACATGGATAGAGGCAGTATGTAATGCAATCAAACAAATACACACATGCACATAGTCTTATTATCTTCCATTATACACATATAGGGAGTTTGGTTTAAATGGTATAATAATAGCTATGGTTTTATGTGATGTTGGTGATTAGCTTAGTAATATCCCATGATCCTATGAAAATTTCACATGTCAATGTTGTTGTCATTGACATGTGCTATGTTAAGGTGTGGATGTACAGTAGGCCTACAAGAGGGTATTACATATGTGATGTGAGGTAATGTATTGATGGCCGCTGCTGTCATTTGTTTATATGTTCCTTACATAACAGCTATAAAAATATGCCTCCTGTTGACATGGAATGATACTATGCATTATTGCTGGCTTAGTAAGGCAGGTGTTTTTATAGTAGAGCAGATCAACATTCTAGGCAGTTCTCATTCAACCATCACAGCGACAATTGCAGTATGGTACAGATGTGCATGTGTCTACCTACCATCATTAAATGGTTTATGACATACATCAATATAAATACATACTTATTA
This sequence comes from Protopterus annectens, assembly GCF_019279795.1. NCBI lineage: Eukaryota > Metazoa > Chordata > Ceratodontiformes > Protopteridae > Protopterus > Protopterus annectens. Next base: position 188,132,821 of record NC_056744.1, read on the forward strand.
CATAGGCACATAATCTTGTTTATCCACATGTTGTAATGCTGTGATATACACAAAATATCACATGTTCTGTTTCAGTTGCAACCTTGTGGAATTCATTGCATGAACAATTGTGCAGTTATTCACAAGGATTTTTTAGGTGGTAACCAGCACTTTTGAGTGACTATCAGCATTTGTGTCAGTAACTGTTCTGCATGTGCCACAACCAACTGTTTTGTAATTTGTCCTTATATGGTATTAAGCCACTCAAACACAGCTTTCCAATCAAAAACATATAGGCGTATGTTGCGCAATTGATGTAATTATGTGATGCTGGTAGAGTTGTATGATTGTGTGAACAGTACCACTGTGTGGCATGCGATGCATAACCAAGGTTGTATTTGGATGTGTTGTCACAAACCATTGATTTAAAGAAAGTGAAATGTTAAGAGGAATACACAACTAAGCACAGAGCTGTTTGTAGATGTCACCAGCCATACTCAACCAGAGACAATAAACAATCTTTTAGCTGATAGTTTGCCTCACACTTCACCCCTCTGACCCCCTGTCCCCACCAGCCATCAGCCAAACTATGAATACAAACATTATTTGGTTTATTTTTCTCAGGCAAGCAGCTCATCTGTGCACTCTCTAAGGCTAATAACACAGGATCAATGGGCCCTGACACCATCTAGGGTTGCCTATACCATGACTTAAAACCTGACCTAGCAGGCACAATTGGATCCCTACTTAAACACAGTCTTCAGACAGTCTATGTTCTTGCAGAAGAGTAAACAACAACATCCATCTATCTGAACTAGGGGAAAATCACCTGATGTGGGAAATTATGCACCCATAATCCTGACTCCCCTCTTCTGTGAGGCAGACCGATGATTTATCATGACTGTTATCAAAAAGGACACAGGTAATGTCACAACAGTGTACCAAACTCATTTTTGATTTGTTAAGGCTACATCATCTCTGTTAAATCTAGTTGATGTCCTCAAGAAGGTCACCAAGGGCATGCATGAGAAAAAGAGTGTCATTTCACATAACTTGACCAGGTCAAGGCATTTGACACAAATCCACAGAGAAACTGTCTCAAGTGGGCATAAACACCTACATAACCAAGTAGTTATACAAATGGCTCACCCCCAAGACGCATAATGTTGAAGTGTATTAAGTCACCTCTAGCTAGAGTCTTGTGACATGGTCAATACCTAAGGGTACTTTATTAGGCCCTTTCCTATTCAGTATTTAAGTCTCAGAAGTCAAGACAAATGTAGACATCCTTTGTCTAACTAAATCTGTGGATGATTGTAAATTGTGGATAATCATTGAAGCCAAGAAGACTATTGTGGATATACTGCAAAAAGTATTAACACTCAATAGTGATTGTTGCCTGAGCCATGGAGATACAATAGTTGAACAAAAAGCATGATTATTTCCATTTGAAAGCAAATACACAAGCTACATTTATAGACAGCACATAGTAGACCCAGTGGTAAGTGATTTGGGTACTCAGGTAGATAATAATCGGAACTTCCACCAGCATGTGACCACATTGATGACAAATCTCTTTTATGTAGCACAACTTCTGATTATGGACAAGCCATCCACATCAAAGGACATTATAATTCCATTGTTCACAGCCATCATCACACACATAATTGAGTACAATTCACACTTTTGCATGTACCTCACCACACATCTTCCAGGAATGATTTACTCAAGTGTACCACTTTTGCCACAGTGAGCTTCTACACATCTTTTTGTTAATATGTATAATAACTTACAAGCACATATTTTATGTCAGTGTCACAGATTTATGGTGGTCTGATTCTGATATTGCCATTGACTGTGTATGCTTCTGTCTACTGTTTTCCATGAGTCTATTGCTATATGGCTCTATTGGTTGAGGCCTATGCTGCCATTACATTCATATCCAAGCAACTAATTTTGTAATCTTCACAATATGCACATTCCCCCATTGTATATCCTCCTATTGTATATACCATCCTGGATAATTGTCCTCTCCAGTGGTGATGTCAAGGTGCTTATATCACAATCAGTCATCTACAGTGATATGTGACCTTGTGTGACAGTCACATAATATGCAATAACTGTGTGATAATATGAATATACCCACATAGGGGAGGTGCAAACAGCAGTACATACTGTATTATTTACATATGTGATTACTGTTCATGCTACATCTGTCTTGTCTTTTGGGAGTACGTACATTGACATGCCCTCATTTGGAGTATATTATCATGTTTCACTTGTTCTATTCCACTTTCTTCATTCATACTATTGAAGTCTCTGTCCCTTTTCAATGCACATACACTCCCCCAGACTAATGTATTATTAATAATGGCAGTCTATGCAAACATGCTGATCACCAGCAAAACTTTTGTTTGTAGTGTACTTGACACAGAGTACACTTTTCTTTAATGTGTTAGTAATGAAGTAATTGTCATAAATTAAACTCTGGCAGTCATTGTGGCTGTCTGTGCAATCTTGCAGAACAAGTTTGCTCTTAGGTAGACTTGTCTGCATGTCTGAATATGTTTGTGCTGCTTTACAAGGTTTATTGGCCAGCAAAACTGTTGTGAGTCTCAAAACCTTGCTTGTATCCATGTAAGAGTTATGTGCAGCATGCATATGCAAAGAGCACTGCTGCTCACCGAGCAAATATGTAAGCTCCATGCAGGCTTTGTAGTAAGCCTACATAGAGTTCATTCAATCCCAGGGTATGCTTTTATGTTTGTGGCAGTATGCATGCAAGAAAGTGAGAGTGAGATCAATCGAGCCATTATTTTACACTTGCTAAGCAGCACTTTTGCTGTTTAGCAAGTATAAATTTAAACAGATGGCTAATTAAAAAAAATAGAGATGTATGTGTGTGTATGTGTGTGTGTGTGTGTGTGTGTGTGTGTGTGTGTGTGTGTGTGTGTGTGTGTGTGTGTGTGTGTGTGTGTGTGTGTGTGTGTGTGCGCGCATGTATGAGTCTGTTTATGTCTCTGCATGTGGGAGTGTATGGATGCTTGTGTGCAAGAAGGTAGAAGTGTGTATGTGAAGCAGAGACAGAGATCAAGCAGTAGATGCATCTCATTTAAAACTAAGAGGTATGCATACCTCTCATCCTCTTAGCTCAAGAAATCTGGATAAAGCTTAAAACAGTGGGGGGACAAAGGCTCAAAAATAAAGACAGGTTTTAAATATTGCTTTTATGAAATTAGAAAGTTGCTATAATGACAGAATTTATGTTAACATACATTTTCTGGAGGATATGAAGTCCATACCCATCACCTTAGGGACACCCCTGATTTTGACTCAAATTTTAGCTCTGCCTTCCTTAATGCTTCCTAAAACTGGTGACTTATGGAGAAAAGGTGGTGAATTAGACAACAAACAATGGCAATAAATAGAGTTACAGACTTTTGTTTTACTTTAGAAAATGTATATTAATTCACATTCTGTTATTCTGTCAATGTCTCAAGTTAAAAGAACTAATATTTTAAGTATACTTGATTACTTCCGATTTGTCCCTGAGTCTGTTGAGGTTTGTCTCTGATTAGTGGAGGGCTATGATATAATTTGAAACTCAGATGTAGCTCATTATTCAGTGACTTCAAACCCTCAATGATTTGCCAAAATAAAATACAACTACAAAACAATTTAACAGACAGCCCACATTTAATAATGTCTGTAAGTGTGTATGTCATTGTGCAAATAATGCCCTACCAGGGGTGTAGATGCGCTCCACCTGAGGCGTTGAGTCTCAGAACACCCCTGGCTAGGCATTATTTACAGAATAACACACATCCTGTTGGACATTATTGCTTGCAAACTGTATATAAATCTATTTCTCATTTGGAAAAGGGGAAGGGAGGATAGTATATGGGATACATATATAGTGTTAAAATCTGCTGCATTGGCACAAGAATAAAAATATTTTAATGGTAATTGACATGTCAAATAGTGATAACTGAAAGAGTCTTTATCAATTAAGTTCAGGCATCTTTTTCATAATAATAAATCTGTGGTTCTTGTCATAGGCAGAAGCTATTTACTTCCATTAAGGAATGACTTCAAGATTTATGATTATTTTTTTATCCAGGCAAACACTTTATTTATCCATCCATTAAGTACACAATCACATGAGATAAAAATAACACCAACTGGCAATGAATAGTTGTCTAACAAATACAGATGTAACAAAAAATGGTTTTAAGGGAAAGGGGAGTAGGACAAATCCAAAGTCATAAATATGCTTAAGTCTACTTTCATGTTGTGGAAAAATAATGGAGAAGGTAATACTGGATAAGTTATTGTCCGAACTGGATAGGTTGGGACTTGAAACCATATATCAGCATGCATATGTTGAAAAAAGATCTATTACCACCTGTAACGTGATATTCTATTGCAATATAATAACAGCTATGAATGAAAAATTTGTGCTGTGATGTAATTTATATAGATTTAAATTCAGCATTTGACAGGGTCATATACAAACATTTATCAATAAATTAGTACAATTAGGTATTAATGTACTCTTGATAAGACGCATAGCTGCATGGCTTATAAATAGGACATGGCAAGTATTATACAGCAACTGGACAGGTGGAATCCTTGGTTACAGTCAGGGTGTCCCACAGGGCTCTGTCCTAGGCCCTTACTTGTTTAGACTGTATCTTTCAGACCTAACTTTTTCATCTGAGGTGTTCTACAGTCTATACGCAGATGACCTGAAATTGGGTAAACTGATTACGTGTGTTACAGATAAGGCATGTCTGCAAAATAACTTGACTAAATTGACTATTTGGGCATAGGAGAATAATATGCCATTAAAAACATCAAAAACTAAGCATATGAGATTTGGTAGACATAAATTGAAAGGTGAATATTTAATATAGCACACAGTGATTGAAACTGTAGACTCATTTAAGGACCTGGGTATAAGAGTACATTCAGCTATGAGTTTTTCTAATCATATCAACGAATTGGTTAATGATATAGAACTATAGGTTGTATAAAAAGATTTATAAAATCTAGGAAATCAAAAATAATGAAGTCATTGTTTGTTAGTTACATTAGACCCAAACTTGAGTATGGAATAACAATATGGAAACCCTATAAGAAAACAAGCATGAGTAAACTGGAAGGAGTACAATGGAAATATACCAAGGGTATCCATGGATGTGAAAATTGAAATTATTATGAAAGACTAAAATATCTGAACTTGTACAGTGTCTCTTACAGATAACCAAGAGGAGATCTTATTCAGGTATATAGGGCATTTAGTGACAACTACCTCTGGGAATGTTTGGGGTTATCAAAAAGTACTAGAGAATCATCAGACAACCCATGTAGAAGATGTTATAGGAATGAGAAGTGTACTAATTGTTCTCTTACAAAGTAGCTGATGCATGGAAATACCAAATTACATTAAAGCAAGTGCTAGTTTAGATATTTTTAAGAAAAGCCTGGATACTTATTTATTTATTTATTTTACATTTGTTAACCGGGGGTGTCTGACCGAGCCGAAAAGGTCCTTTTTCAGCAGAGGCCCGGGGAGAAAAGCTCCAGAAAGAAAAATTAAAGACACATTTAGTTATTTAGACATGATCAGTATATACACAAATTACAAGAGACATGTTTTTACAGTGGTATGCGGCACATAAACAGTTACAGTGGAGAGAACAAACCAAAAAATATTAATTTTAAAAATAAAGGTAAATAATAGATTTGTGGTGTACAGCTGAAATTTGGAACATAGGTAGAATACATACATAGTACACAGGTACAGTACATACATTGTAGATTAGCCAGTGTTTGTGAGTAAGATTGAAAACTATTATCAAGTGCTCTAGATTTGGTATGTATATTATGGGAACAAGTGTTTTGGTATATTAGTAAGCTAGAAGGGCATTGATGTCCGTGCTTGAAATATTTGTACGTACGTATATAAAAATAACAAGGTACTCCACAAGTGATTCTACTGTGCTATATCAGATTGAGCACTTTCCCAAAGTTTTAACTTGTAGCTTATATTGTGAAACATTAAAAGCCAATTGTCCAGGATAGCTTTCCATATATGAAAGATTAATACAAGTAATGTCCCTGTAACATTCCTGATCTATCCCTTTAGTATTAAAGAACAGTTCACTTAGTTACACTAAATGCCCAAAAATTAAAACCTGACATCAGTGTGGTGTGTTAACATCATCTCAGCCACAGCTATAATATAATCTATCTCCTTGATCCAGAGAGGTTGTACCTTAGAACTTTGCCAAACCAGATGAAGGTACCCCACCTCATCATATTTACAATGCCAGCACCTACTGTCCCTGCCATTCCCTCAAAAGCTGGACTCCAACAGAGTGAAATGCCAAATAAATAAGTGTTTTATCAATATAAATCTAATGCGTTCTTGTTGCATATTTCAAAGAAGGGATCCAATGCAACTTTTTCAAACATTACAGTGAATCACTGCACACAACATCCTCTGCTAGTTTGAACTTATTCTGTTGCAGACTGCGATCATGGGAGAAAGGGTAAATGTTTAAAGGTACTTTAGTTTCAGCTGGTTATCCAACTGCATACCTTTCCTAAGACTATAATATAGACAACTTGTTGGAGTCCCCTTCCTATCATCTCCCTGAATCCTAAATATCCTTAGCATGGCCCTCATCTGGAAGTATTCCCACCACAAAACCCCAGCCTGGGCAAACCGATCATTCAGCTCTGAAAAGTAAATAATTAACTTACTGGCCCCAAAGATCTTCAGTTCAGAAAATCGTTTCCTGAATCCAATTTATTCAACCATATTGGTCTGTTGTCCTTGCAGATGAATGCATTATACCATAATCCTGAACCTGAAGGGTATTTCAATGGTGCAGTGGTTAGCATTGTCACCTCACAGCAAGAGGCTCTTTGGTTTGATTCTCGGCTGAGGTGCTTTCTGTGTTGGGTCTGCACGTCCTCCATCTGTTCGCGTGGGTTTCCTCCAGGTGCTCCAGTTTCTTCCCACATTCAAATGATATGCATCTGGAGCCATTCTCCCTAGACCTTCACTGAAAATAGGCTCTGTCCCAGTCGGACTTTCCCCTGTAAACAAATGTTAAATAAATAAAAATAAATAACCTAACAAGAGTCTCTCAGATTTTCTAAGCTTCCTCCCTTCCAATTTTCAGATCAACATTATTCCATACCCTCTGGCTCCCATCCATGCAGGCTGGGGTGCATTTGCAAGCTGGATATGAGAGTCAGTTGACTAAAAGCTCTGCAAAAACATAGACTAGTCTGTATGTGAGACGTGCCCTATTATATCACCCGAATTGTGTCACCCAATAAGTGAAGACATTGGGTAAGCCAAAGCCTCCCTGCTGTTGAGGAATGAATAGCTGATTGCCACTAATCCCAGGAATCTTTTCTTCCTAGATGAAATTCTGTATAAACCTTTGACAACTACTTGAGACTTTTGAGAAGATGAATAAGTGGAAATGTCTCAGAATGTAAACAGTTTTTGGTTGGATCAATACCTTAACCAACCTGCTTTGAAAAAGAAGTATGAACCATTTATATGTACTTAATATATTTTGAACATGCTTCACCACAGCACCATCATTAAGAGCAATCATCTTATGGATATCCAAATGCATTTGAGTCCCTAGGTATTATTATTGGGTTATGACTTCTAAACATATTTAGGTATGGGTTGCAAGATTTGCTAATACCTCCCTAGAGAGTTGGAAAAATTACAGACTTATTCACATTAATAGTCAGGTCTATCCCCGTGGCCATGCTCAGCAGCACCACTGAAATTTGATTTACTTGGGCCTTTGGTGGATAAGCCAAATCATGCAATCTTCAGCAAACCAAGAGGAAAATTGGATTTCCAAGCCTTGAGCTGAGATGCCATAATGTCCGTGATCTAAAATAAGATGCTGTTCCCCCCACTTATGTCCCCAAGACAAACAGCATCATGGAGAGTGGGCAGCTCTACCAAGTACCCCTTTTGAGCTCAAACTATGAAGATAAACAGCCATCAGAGGAAATTTCTGCCAAAGGATTGACATATAAAAGTCCACATCCGCACAAATGAATAAACTCTGCTAGGAACCTCATTTTTGACATTACCTCCCTTATAAAAGCCCACTTGACACTGTCAAAGGCCTTCCAAAAGTCTAAAAGTAGTGACACTGCTAATGAACTGCGTTTCTGCTGTACTGTTTGGAAGTTAAGCCATTATCTAGCCAGATACTGACTACCCACCTTTCCCTTTATAAAGCCCTGATGGATGTGCCCAACCACCAGAAGGATTATCTTATCTAATCTACCAGATAACATTTTGGCAAAGATTTCACTTCTGTCTGGAGCAGTGAAATGGGTTGAAAAGTACCAGCTTCAGACTGGTCCTTCCCCAGTTTAGGTAACATGATCACTTTGGTCACTGCTGAGCTTTTGGGAAAGCAACCTCGATCACTGACCCCTGCATAGAAGTCAGGCAGGTGCTGACACAATTTCATTTTGAATATTTTCAAAAACACTGCCAGTAATCCAGCCAGCCCTGGTACTTTTCTTCCCGGTAAACTTTCTACAGCTTGATGACCCCCAATGTAAACAGACATTGTAGCTGGTCTATTTGAGAAGATGAAAACGATTCAGAGACAACCCCTGAAAAAAATCAATAAATGTGGGTTCACTATCCTGACCTAACATATTCATAATCATTTCATATTCCTTGGTCAGAATATCACTAATTACTTTGGTTTAATAGCAGATTGTCCTATTCTGGTCCTTTAGACCCATAATACTCAACTCCTGCTTATGGTCCTTACATTTCCTAGCCAACAGTTGTGTAAGTAAATGACAAATGCCCAGTGAAAGAGCTTCATTCTCTCCCATATGTCCACTGCACTTTGATAGGCAGCCGCTCTAACTTTCTTTCTCAACTCCTTTAGTTCCTATCTGTTCACTTTCTCTCTTCCTCACCAGACCCTTTGGACTTTAAATTCTTTTCCATAACTCTAATCCTCTCCCTCAAATTCTCTTTGTATTTCTCCCCTTCCTGAGCTTCTCCCTCTTGATAATTTTCATCTGGCTTCTACCTACACTCTTAAAGAATTCCAGTCTCCCAACTATATTCTTTCCTTTGGCTCCTTCTTCAGTCCAAAAATTGTTCACACGCCTCATAAAGTGTCTTTTGAACCTCTTTTTACTTAGTAACAATGAGTCCAATTACACTGAGAAAAGATATCACAAGGGAGTTCCTGTAAAAAAAAAAACAAAGTTTAATTAATGTATAGTCTGATAATGGGCAGGACTGTTGGTCTATTTCTGTAGTTTCCATAGGGAATCCTTGTTCATAAGCCACATATCTAACTTACTTACCCCTCTTGAACCTAATGAATAAAAGGTTTAATCCAGTTTGCCCAGTTTGGGGGCACTCTAGACATGACATAACCCAAATTCCTCCATAATGGAGACTACAAGAAATGAGAAACACTGATTAAACAGCTCTGGCCCTGTGGTACCTAGCATCTCTGTCTTCATTACCACATTAAAGTCTCTCCCAAAACTATAAGGGGGTTAAGAGAGACAACCATCACCAGTACTTTGCTGAATTCCAGTAGTGGCGCCCTATCGTCTTCATTGAGTCCGTAAAAAATTTCCAGCATTACAGGAGCAAATTTCAGATTAATCAATGAAATAATTCACCTACCAAGCTAATCAGTATAATACTGTCTTGCTGTCTTACTTCCAGGTCAGTGTCCTGTGTAATTAGATGGCCACTCTCATTTTTTTTTAAAAGTAGTACAACCAGTATACTTGATCCCTGGCCATGTTGGTAAAACTAATTTTTCCACATTGTCCCCAATCTTTATTTCCTGGAACTTTACTATATGAAGGAAAAACCTAGAACAGAATTTTAAGAAAGCAACCATTTTTTGGCTGTGGACATCCCCTACACTTTCCAGCTTAGGCACATTATAACTTGAGTAGCTTACTAACCACTTCCTTTCTTCCTCACCTTACTTACATTTGTAGATAAGCATGAGTGTACCTCAAATGACCCTTCAGTATAATCATATATCAGGGTCCAAAAATGTTAGGTCAAAATGTGCTCAATGAATTAACTACAACCCCCTAAAAAGATATTCAATCGCAACTAGACTTCAATCCTTGAAACACACTGATAAAAAAAACACACACACAAGAAAAACACATAGAATGAACCAACACATACACACTACAGTAAACAGGTTGCTGTAAATACAGTTACTTCTGAGCCAACCATGCTAGAGACAAATAGTTTCTGTCAAAACCGTCCTCTGTTCCCCCACTTTAGCAGAACACCTCAATCAACCAACCTTGAAGGTGCCAGACTAAACAGCACATGAACAGATATAACTCCTTAAAATATGAAATAAAATATGGCCAGAAAAAAGCCCATAGACAGTCACAGTCATCCCCAAATATGATACAACCAAACTCCTCCCTTCAGTCCTTGTAAAAAACAAACAGAAGTCATAGTTACTGCAGTTTTAATGCAAAATTAGCTCATCAGCCTGCCCTAAAAAGAAGCATCAATGGAAAGAAAAGGTGAATAATCCATGAATTATCCTATTCATTGCTGTGGCTGACTCCGAGCATCCTCTTTCTCCTGGACCTCCAGTCTTCCTGCCCAATATTGCTCCATTCCAGAAATCTCCTCTGCTGGTATCGCCAGTGTTGAAAAATCATCTTTTGATGTCTCCAACAATACTTGGAATCTGTTAGATAAGACAAGCTGTGCATCTGACATCTTCTCCCATACGTTGAGTGGTTTCCCAGTGCTTGGAGTCCCTTACCTATCTTCTTTCCTCTTTTTGTGCTGTGGTGATTTCTTAGTGGAAACCATGGGGATTATGTCTCATTTTCTTCCAGATCCATGAGACATTAGCTAGGAAATATTTGTAGATGGTGATGCATCACCACTGTCTCCATGGTTTTGACCAGTGAGGAATTGTTAAATGTCCTGGGGTAAGCTAAAAGAATAGTTTATACTGCCCTTCACCAAAAAGATACTAGTAGGAAACTGTGATTGAACAGTGAACCCCAGCTCTCTAAACCTCTTCAGATATGCTGCCATAGTCTTCCTGCAATTACATAGGGCCATATTATAGTCAGAAACAATACAAACTGCATGTCCGGCTGTTGTTAACTTCATCTCCAGATCCCTTGCTTTCAGTAAAATCCTCTCACGATTGTTGAAATCTAGACACTTAAAAATGAAGTGCCTAGGTAGGTTGTTGTTCAAAGAATATGAGTTAATGCAGTGTACCTTTCCAATCACAGGAGACAGAGTACTGGGCAGAAACACCATCAATTCCTGCAGAATAAAGTTAATGGCCTTTGCTTCTATCTTTTCTGGAAGACCAATAAGGCATACATTATTACATCTGGCCTTATATTTCATGTCCTCCAACTTTTGCTCCAGGGCCTGTTACTGGATTTGTATATCCTATATGTTTCTGGAATGTGTTGCCACAATTACATGGTGCTCAGCCAATTCAATTGGTTGCTGCAACAGAATGAGTTCAATGGCCACCAGTTGCTTATTGTGCTTGGTGGTGTCTGCTTTAACTGGTACACCTCCCTGGGGGATAACTCTCATAAGATTATAAAGAACCTCTATAAAGGATCGAATTGCACGTAGTTCATCTCATATGACTGTATTGTTCCCTTCCATCATGGTAGTTTCAAAGCCTAATAACAGTAAGTATTCACTGGACATTTCCAGCATGACCAACCAGGACATTAAACGCAATATTTATTCCTCTAGCGTGCATAGTACCTCCAGACAAAAAGGCAGGCTTTAAAAACTAAAAACCCAGAAATGAACATCTTCTATCACCTTTACTTGGTTGGCCAAGCCAAATGTAGAATGTCTCCTCCATATACATGGTAATCCTCCCCACAGAGTTATGGTTATTAAAAAAATGAAATTCTATTTTTCTAAGCTGAAATTCAAGGAGTTTCACCTATAACTGTTAATTTCCAGTTATTGCCATGACTCCACTAAAAATTGTAGTCCATCTGTATATATAAAAATTTAAAATAGGTTCTAAAAATAAAACTTTCAATAAAACTGGAGCTGACTGACAATTGTGAAAGTCATAATTATGAAAAGAAATACTAATCATCGCAAATGAGTGTTGAGGACTAAAATGCCAAAGTCCATGAAATGCTATGATTTTTAAATAGTATGTTTTTCCTGTTGGAGTTTATGCTGTGTAGGACTGGTGCACTGCAGAAAACAGGGGAACAGGCTAACATTAATCATAGAGAGGTGCGTACCAATCCTCTCAACCTCCAAACATTAAAAATCATAGCACTGGCCCTTAAAAATCATAGCAGATGGTCAGAAAGAGGAATATTTCTTATTTTTCACAATTGAAGGTCTTTATATATTAGAACCTAAGCGATACAGTTAGATGTAGTGAATTTTTTTATAAGCTTAGGTTATATATTTAAAAAAGTATGTACTCCTAAACCGATCTGACTTTATGAGGAACATCATAAACCCAGGAGAAGCAAGGCTAAATATGAGGGCCAAAATCTTAGCACTATCCTAAATTATAGCAATTGACAGGTGTATTGCATACTACTGCACACAAGAAAGGTAATTGTTCTACAGCATCTATGAAAATGAGGCACTAAGCATGAATAAAGGTTCACCTGTGATTCAAAAAATACTGTGTACCAATGTCCATATTTGGCATGTGGTACAACACAGGGGGATTAGTGTGTAATCTCAGCTACTATTTCTATTAGTGGTACTGTGTTAAAATCATATATATCAGACACCAACCACACACACTTGCACACATGCAGATGCATGTGTGTACACAGACATGTGAATGTACACACACTCATGTGCATCCACATATGCACGCACACACACACTCACATGCATGCATGCATGCTCACAAAGCCCACATGTGCGCACATGCTCAAATGCACATACATGCATCCAGATGCACATATCTGCCTCACTGGCATTGGGGTTACTGGATGTCTGGCAGTTGTAGAAGTGCCTTTGCAAAAAGGTAATAATATGAATGTATATGCAGTATTGAGCTCACTAAAGCCAGTACAACCAAATATGCGCCTGCATCACATCACGTTTAATCAAAACGAGATTATCCAATACCCAGAACAGCTAAAGACTTTGGACATCACTAGTCAAGACAGCAACACTCCCAAAGTTTCAAAACCACAGGGTCACATTTCTTCTCCAAGTCTAACTGTTTATATAGGATGCGATTCTTCTTGTAGGTTTGAAATTCTGAGTGTCAGTCACTTGTTTGTTTACAAATGGTTGTCCCTCTTCTGAGACACTTTACTGTGTGACAGAAATCATACTGACTGAAGCCCAAATAAAATGAAAATGAATATACAGTTCACAGAAAATAAAGTTCACAAATGTAGCACTGTTCCATGAGTTTCTGAACTGTATTGCAGATTCTTGCATACTTGTTCACACATATCCACTTCCCAACTTAGAAGCATCCATATATTTCAGAATAGTATTTTATTCCATTGGCATTTTTTAACACAACACTATGACCTTGCCATTAGTGTTATTATTATCTTTTTAACTAAAACACCTAACTTACATATACAACATACTAAAATGGATATCTTCTACTTTCTCTAATTTTAACTAATCTTCTATGTAAGTCTACAAGAAACAGAGCATGAGAAGGATAGATATTTCCTCAATGAAATCAAAACTGCTACTACTATAGATATTGGCACACGTCCCAAAGATGGATCTGCTCGTGTTCCAGTTTTTCAACAACTTCGCATTTTAATAAAACATCAGCAATTGCAGAGAAACGCATCTCCGAGTTGCAAAAGGAAGAAGAGAAAATAACTATCCAGGGAGATCAATAACCTCAGATAAGCTGGTAGGCAACATTTTTAATTGCAGATTAAGTAAAGAACAGTTGGCTGTTTTGGAGAAAGGTCTCTCTTTTATTTCTCCCTTAAAGCATGGTTAAATGAATTTGTAATTGACATAAAATGTTTTGGAAAGAACATCACATTGAAAAGTTTATTTGGATCATCTAATACTAGACCACTTGAGAAGTATAAGAAACTAAGTAGTGTTGTAGCAGTTCCACATCCAGCAATTGAGTTGTTTACATGACTTTGTGAGAAGGCTGTAGCTATTTTGAGACAGACTAGGAATAAAGGAAGTTTTTATAATATATGTTCTGGTGAAAGGAAGGCAGGAACTAATCGAAAGGAAACATGTAGTGATTAAACCAGCAGATGAAGGAGGTGCTGTTGTTGTAATGGATGCCGATATGTACTGGGGAAGAATGAAGGAATTGCTGAATGATGATAAAACTTATAAGAAGATATCCAAGATAGAAGTTAACAAAATAACTGGGAATTTTCATGATACACTTTTTTAATTGCTTTCTATCAGGATGATTGATCAAGATCTCTTTGACTTTTTTACAGTGGAACATCCACAGGTACTCTTGATCAGTAGTTTTCCAAAAATACATAAAAATAAGCAAATCCCACCCACATGACCCATAGTGGCAGGGAGAAGATGGGTCACAGAAGCCCAATCTGTATATGTCGAATATCAAATTAAACAATTTTTATCAAAGGCACCTGCTGTACTAAGAGGCACTTCTTATTTCTTAGAGACTTTATACCATCATTTGGAACAGTATCAATATTTTTCTGGCTTACTTATGGTCAATGTGGATGTTCCCAGCCTTTTTACTGTAATACCTAATGACTTTGGTATACAGGCAGTGGTGAATTTAATATCTACAGATTTTGATGGAATAAGCACAATAAGGATTTGTAAATTACTGGATCTGATATTAAATAACATATTTACCTATGGCAATGAGTATTACTGGCAGAGGTGGGGAGTAGCCATGGGCACTCCCTGCGCAAACAGTTATTCTAACCTAGTGTTAGCACATTGGGAGTCGATGTTTGTTCTAAAGCATAACAATTTTTGGAGAGACAAAATTGTCTATTATGGTCATTTCACGGATGACATTTTTTTGATATGGGAAGGTGTTAAGGAAACTTTGATAGATTTTGTTGCCTACCTTTCTAATACCACTACTTTCTTAGAATTTGAAATAACTATGTCAGACACTGAGATCGATTTTCTGGATGTAAAATTGAACTTGGATGCAATGAAAGGAATAAAAACATGTCTGTACAGAGAAGATACATGGAGGAACCATCTATTATACAAAAGCAGCATGCATTCAAGGCATGTATTCACTAATCTAGTGGAAATCCAGTTTTTGTGAATCTCAAGTTTGTGCACTGAGGGTATAGTCTTTAATCAAGAATATAGCAAGTTGGAACATTATCTACTGAACAGAGGGTACAAAATTAAAAATATGAAGATGGATGATAATAAGGTACTTGATATAAGGAAGACCAGAGCCCCGTTTTATATTCTAAGCAGTCAGCTAAAAATGAAACTATGAGAATAGTATCCAAATGTGATGGGAAGGAATGCAATCTACATTGTCTTTTGACTTATAGTACTGCTACAGTAAATATCTGTGATATCGTGAGGAAGCACTGGTCGGTCTTAACAGTGGATGAAAATCTTAAATGCATAGTAGGGGAAACATCGAAATTTGCATTTAAAAATAAGAAGAATCTGAAAGGATTGCTATGCCATAAAGATGGGACTTGCACCGAAAAAAGGAAGATTAAAATCAAAGAAGGCACTTTTATGCATGGTGGATGTAAAGCCTGCAACCATCTTAGTAGAACCAATTGTTTTCAACATCCAGTGACAAGGAGACATTATTGATTTAAAGGCTATGTTGATTGTAACAGCAAGAATTTAATATACGTAGCAAGCTGTCAGTGTTGTGCAGCTTTCTATGTGGGAAAAACCAATAGGAAATTTAAGGAAAAGATTTTGTGACATCTTAATGATATAAACAATTGTGTTAAGACTAATGCCTTAGCGAAACACATAATGGAACATAAAGATCATATTTTTAAATTTATGGCCCTTGAGATCTTGAAAGAGAATCTAAGGGAAGGAGACATTTACAATAAAATGGAAATAATTGAAGTCAGATGTATAGCTGACTTGAAGGCGGATCAGTACTCCCGCAGAAACCAATATTAAAAGGGCGATGTCTCCATTGGGCAGAGATGATTGGATAAAAAGAAGGAGCTGGTCTATCTACTATGATTCTCATTGGTTCTACTGCTGTTTTAAAAAATATCAGACAAATTTGAGTAAACTTGGTATCTGAAGAAGGCTATATGCCAAAAGCACTTATCCGTATATGTACTTCTTTGGAGTGGGAGTATTTACTGAGTTTTGTGTTTTTAAAGTTTTTATTAAAAGGAGTTTTTAGTTCTTCTGTGATGGTTCATCTGAATATTTTCTCAGAGTTAACTTAAATTTACAACATACTAAAATGGATATCTTCTACTCTGAT
>NC_056744.1:188151810-188196810 GCF_019279795.1 Protopterus annectens
AGTTAGATTTTTTTTTGTTGTTGTTGCTCTTTAGTGGTACATTAGTATTAAGCTTTCTCTGGAAAAATAACTTGAAAATGCGCTTCTACTTTCAAGTTATACTTGTTTGAATGAAGACAATTTTCCAGTCAGTTTGCTTGGATTCCTTTCTCATTACTTGTGTAACCCTGTTTCATGCTTCATAAGAAAGAACATTTTTCTGTAGGTGGCTTATGTTAACCTTTCAATAATCAGTTAAATGGAAACAGAATTGTTGAACCTCTTCATCTAATTAATACATGACAGTGATTTTACTGTTCGTATACCACCTTTTCATTGGTTAACCTCTTTAAAAGCTTAATGGAAATTAGATTGCTTAGGTCAGATAGAAACATTTACATCTAAAGGAAGGTTAAATATTAAGGCTGACTAGAGCTTTAGAATAAAGCAGGCACTCCTAAAATAAATCTGTATGAAATAAATTTGTTTTCTCATAAATAAGGAATTGTGTACTAAAATCCAATACCTAGCTGCAATGCAAATGTTTCTAGTGCAAGATTCGACTTAACAAAGCATGGAATGGCTGGCTGATTTATTTTAACCCTTAACAATATCTTGTAGCTCATTACTGTTTGTTATTATGCATAGGGATATATACTACAGTACTGCCTTTACAAAAACGTCATATATATGTTTTGCATTACTGTGTTGTATCTGTCTTATTATATTTACAGAGCTGCTTATGGGCTACATTACTGCATTTCATATTCCTGAGAAAGACAATGTTAATTTACTTTTGATCAGGGTGAAAGCATTTATGTATACATTAAAATTATAATTTTAACTTTTCACAGACGGGTAATTCTTTAACCATCGAATGTATACATTTAAATAGCTGTTTTAACTTGCTTTTCACTGAATGGTAACTTTTTATTACTTATTCTTCTACATATCATTAAAAATACATCTATATTCTTTTTGCCATGTTAGGGCTACCGTAACACAATTAGGAATACGTATCTTGCACAATAAGAAGTACATGAAGGGTGTTTGCAGCTTTTAAATATTCACCTTTTGGCTGAGTTCTTAGGTGACTTGTATTCCATCTCTGAGTACATTTTTTTTCCAAAAATGTTTTATTAATTTTATAACACAATAAATGAACAGTATAGTAACAAGAAAAAAACAAACTCTATACAATGCCCATAACAACTAAAAAAGCAATATACATAGGAGAATACTTATTATACAACGACCCCCCCATTGATATTCTAAAACAAGCATGCTGATTGGTCAGCGTGCATGTTGTAAATCAGAGTTATAGTAATGGAAAAAGGTCCGGTTGCTCGGACTTTTTCCATTAGTATAACTCATTTTTTTAAAGCAACGGAGAACGCAAGATCTCCATTGCTTTTTACACACTGTCTTGCTATGTTAAATGAGTTTAACATAGCGAGACAGCTTTAAAAAAAGTAACAGAGATCTTCCTATCTCCGTTGCTTTTTTTTCAAAACTGTCTCGCTATGTTAAATGGGTTTAACATAGCGAGACATCTTTAAAAAACAACGGAGATTTTCCGTTGCTTTTTTTAAAGCTGTCTCGCTATGTAAAACTCCTTTAACATAGTAAGACAGTTTCTAAAAAGCAACGGGGATCTTGCTTTCTCCATTGCTTTTGCCCACAGCTCTGATGTACTGCATAAGCATATGCATGTGCAGTACATCAGAACTGCCGCAGAATACCAGACAGCTGCGGAAGGGCAGCAAGGAGGCATTATACAATACCATTATTTAAGAAAAGTAATTATTTTTTTTTCTTAAATAATGTCATTGTATAATAGCAATAACCCACTTCTGGGTGTGGGTAATGCTGTATTTACCCATGGTTGTCTTTGTTTGGCCACTCGTGCTTCACCCTCGTGACCAAACCACACCAACCGTGGGTAAATCCAGCATTACCCACACCCAGGCATGGGTTATTGCTATAATATTTCTCTAACAGATTAGACAATTTTGTCCAAGCAATTAAATGATGGGTTGTTTTGTTAGTCCTTGTTTTTATAGTAGCAATCTCATTCTTACTAATGTATTTCACAAAATGAATAAACTCAACTTTAAAGACAGGAGTAGATTGGGATTGTCAATTTTTAGTAACAATTTTCTTTGCTATAGAGAGGATAGACCATAGACCATAGTAAAAATATTTGGTTTTTAGGAATGACTTCATGAACAGGAACATTGAAAAGGATAAAGGAGTCAGAAATTATACAGTTGTCATTCCTTAGAGCTTTACAAAGATCTTTAAAGTCTAACCAAAATGGGGAAATTATTTTGCAATTAACAACCATATGTATCCAGTCATCATCAGGGTGTTTGCATCTCCAGCATCATCTGACTATATTTTGATGTTCTTTGAATCACTAACTATGGCCTGTCATCTTAGGCAGAGGAACATGTCTATATGAAATGTTGCTGACTGGGATGGTGTCAGTGCTATAGTTCTGGCCTGCCAATAATTTGGGATGAGAGAAGAACTGGGTTGCTTTTTTCAATTCACCTATTTGAGAGGATGAGTGAGGACATTCCTGAGATTATTGATGCAGTATCCAAAGTGAATACTATAAGAAAAAATGCTCCTGAATAAGGGGACAGTCACCTGTCCAACAACTGCAGATGGCTTATGTGACAATCCCAAGAAAGACTTTCAGATAAGGACCTTGGCATACTACCTCTGGTGATATAGCATGACATATTAATGAAACACCCCCAGCCAGTGATTGCCTTTCTCCTGCCCTCATATGGAATAATGAGTCATTCAAATGTGGCATGCACTAAACACTAATGCTCACATTGTCAGCTGCGCTGGTGTGCACAAAATGCAACAAATTATGATACATGGAGCATACAAACTGCAGTCAGATATTGGGGAAAATATCTATACAAAGGTTCACATGCACACACTTTACTATAACTAGTTTGTTATCATTGGGCTTCATGACACTACAGAGCAGCAGTGGAAACCTACAAACACTTTAGATGGCTGTAAAATACTATGTGCTGCTACACAACATAAATGTCTGGAAGAGCAAAATGCTGTTAGGTGATAAGAGATGTGATTTACTTTTAGACACCATTTGTGTGCCAATGCAAAGTGGGTAACAGCTTTTAAAGCTGTTAAGACATGTTACACTCCTACACTTGTTAAACTTGCTGTCTACTGTGACAGGTAAAATCTCTCATGTTTTAAAAACAATGAGGATGCAGTCACATACAGACTGGCATTCATAATCACTCTCAAAGTGAAGCCTTGGATCTATTTCTCAAAAAATTAAAAACTGGTTATGTTACGTTGGCTGATCATAATCCTATCTGTAAAATACTGCTACATGCAATATTACCTGGTAATGGGGCACATTTAAATTGGAGTCTGGAACGCTACAAGTTATTGTGTATTTAACACATTAGTAGAGGCGTTTCTTTCATGCATTTCCTATTTCTCACTCTAGCTATGTTTTTGTAAAACCCAGACATTGTGAATGCCTGTGTGTCTTGTCTGCATGTTATTAGACCAGTCCACATCTGTCAATGTGCCACCAAATAATTCTGAAATAAATAATAAGGAAATCATGTGATACTGTGGTCTATAACTTAAGTTCAGCATCGATGTCTTCTAAGCTTTGTTGCAATGTTAAAAACTGTGTTCTTCAAGAAGGCCAGGTGGAGCCAGAAAAGTAATTCATTAAAACAAAATTTCAATGTGTGTGTGAAAAACTGAATAATATAATCAGAAGTAAAAAATGTGTAAGAAAGGAAGAGCTCCTGCCCTTGTTGTGTTTGTTGAAGGATGTCCAGGTGCACTGCTGTTTTTACCATTATATAACAGTAAGCACCTGTCTGCACGTGTTCAGCTAAGTAACAAGAGAACCATCAGAAGTGCTGTCTCTTCCATTTCATTTCAGTTTCTTGGCTTGACATTTCACACCACAGTGAGAAGGCATGAAAAGTGGTCAACAGATTCCTTTTGTTCACTGTTGAGAAAGAGGAGATTTACTTTCAGGGCAAAAAAAATACTTCTAAAATGGAGATTCACAGGTATCCATAATACATTTCACAAATACCTTCTCTTTAACTGATAGCAATAAAGAAATGCAAAATATTTTCCTTTTGACAGGCAATTTATGTGCTTTCATTTGTATTACACTTTCATACCTCCTGTCCACTATAAATGATTCTTTGTACAGTAATTTAAGGTTCAACTACTTTAATTAGCTGTGCTATCTTAAAAGCTCAGGAGGTCAGTTTATCAGGTTAATTACTTCTAGCATCTCAGAGTATGCTTAGAAATCACACAATAGGTCCCTTTTTTCAGCCTTCATTTTTCTACAGAACTACAGAGAGGGAATCTTTTTCTGTGCAACACTCTGCTATGTGAATCATATGAGTCCAAGATATTTCATTTGTTGAACTTGATATGCCTTCTAAAGTGAATAGATAAATGATGTTCTGCTGTATCCATTACACTGAGGCACATCTGCATCACATGGGCCAAATACGTATAAAGCCCATGATGGATTCAGGAGAAATAAGACAGATGGAAGCCAGGAAAAAGCAAAAGGAATAATGGGGGTAGAAGAGGCATTCACACCCTAACACACCTCATGTCTTATGTATTAACCAGTTACCTTTATACACACTATCAGTATGAGCTCAATGTAGAGTATGGGCATACTTTTCATCTGTTTTATATAACTGTGCTGTATTTAGATTCATTAGCTCACAGGCATATACTGAGCTAAAGAACACACAGGCCTTTATGAGCAAAGCCATGCATCCCATCTGGTGCCCTAGAGGTTATTTTAAGGGATATTTGTATGCTAGAGCACTGATAGTCAACTATTTACAGCCTGCTTCTTTCCATTAAAGATACAGGTGACAGACTAGGGTGAAGGTCTAATTTCCTATCCACTTGTACAGTTTACACTTGAATAGGGTCAGTGAAGAATTCTTCATCACATGAATGAGAAGGCTATTCCACAGAAAGGGTATTATCTGAGACAAATACCTACCTGCCTTTCAAAATGTCCTATTTATGTTACAAACAAGGTTTAAGTTCCAAGATCAGGTAGCTCTGATTATATCTGGTTTGCATTTACACAAGGGTCCACCAAAGTAGGATCCAAGGAAAACTGATGTCAGATATAGATCACCCCTCTATAGTCTGTAGAAGACAGAGTATAGGGATAAGGCACTGAGGTGATCTGCATATGACATGTTGTTAATGCCCTGTATTCTTTTTGTGAGAAACATCTGTGGAAGTTCCAGCTGTTGCATGTACCTTGTCAATTACATAATGAAGGGGGAATTGTACTGAGTGACGGGCCTAATGAGGGCTGAATACAGTGGAATGATGACTTCTTTGGACCTAGATGCCATGCCTTTGCATATAAGTTCAGCAACACAGAATGATTTCCTTACTGCTTTAGACACATATTGGTCAAAAGCCAACTTACTGCCTGCATACATCCTCATATTCCTGACTACTGGGTCTACTTTTAGTGGAGAGTTATCAATGAGGTAGTCTCATGGGGGTAGATGACTTCCTAAAGGGTACTATTAAGCATTTATTGACACTGAGTTTTAAACCCTGTCTCTGGCATCAGGATTTTGTTTGTGTTAGCCCATCCTGGAGGATATTAGTGTCTTGGGGGATTCTATAACTGCTCCCAGTTTGCAGTCATCTATGAACTTGTTCACACAGAGGCCCTTGACTTTGTCCTTGTCTTCCAAAAAGTAGATGCCTGAAAGAAGTGGACCCAGCGAAGAGCCCTAAGGTACTCCACTAGTGAGTGGTCTCTTTGTTGAGGTGGACTCCCCTATCCTAACTTCCTGGGTCCTGTCTAAGAACCAGCTGGCTAGCTAATGTGTAACCTAGGGGTTTATGCCCATTCTCTGAGTTTGTTTACAATGCCATACTGGGGTATTATATCAGATGGCTTTTTGACGATTGCTTGGTGACCTTCTTGAAGAAATCCACCAGGTTGAGTGGGTATAATCTGCACTTGATAAGGTTGAACTGAGTTGGAGCCAGTGTCTGTAGGTTTCTCATGCCAATATTAATCATTTTCATGGTAATTCTTTCCATGTCTTTGCATACAAGACTATTTAATGTGCTGCTTATTTTATCTTGTGTCCATCTATTCATACTGCATCTATAACTTGAATGTACTGCTGTAGTTTTTGACTTGAGCAGTAGTTGAAGCTGCTTCAACTCAGACTCTTATCTTGGCAAAAAACAGATAACTAAACAAAATGAGAACCAGCAGCTATTCATTTCAAACTTCAGGCATGCAGTTCTTTGTATTATAGAAAGAAGCCACACAAGTGTAACCTGATGATTGCAGAATATTACTTTTCAGCCAAAAACCTCAAACAAATTATTTTAAGCAATTTTTGCTTATGTTTGAATGTATTAAAATAATTTGATATATATATATATATATATATATATATATATATATATATATATATATATATATATATATATGTAACATTAAAGGTGTCACACTGCCAGCCCAGCTATCTGGAAGTTTGTAAATAATTCTATTTCATTTCTGAATATTGATGTTGTGTTGTGTCTTTCGGCTTTTCCCGGTTAGGGGTTGCCACAGCAGAACTTCGGTCCGCTAATGATTGGCAGTAGATTTTTACATGCGAGTTGCCAGCCCTGAAGCACAACCTTCAACAAAGGTACGCCCATTCACGCATGTCTCCACACAGAAGATGCTCTGAATATTGATAAAAAAAAAATAAAAAATTCTAAGCTTGTTTCTGCCTTTCTTGTATGTAGTCTAGTCCAGATACAGATTTGCTGTATCCAGGACTGTTTGTAAGCTTCTGAGCCCCCGCCACTTAGCTAGGGTTAAATTATTCCTGGCGACATAAAGTCTGCTCTTTAAATTTTCCCTTAAAACTAGCCAGTTTTTTAGTTTTAGCACTCAAATATGTTTCTTCGAGCTCAGCACTTGTTCAGAACTCGTTGTAGGCACTAAATAAGCTACACATTACTACAGCACTCAAATTCCCTCACTTGTCTAGAGGAAAACAGGTTTTAGTACTTAATAAATAAGCACCTATCCAGGCATGTCTAAGGGGTCAGCTCCCGGTCTTTTCTCCTGTCTACTTGATGAATCTGGGCATCTTGGGACAATTCAGCAATTGCCTCATGTACACAGACAACCCTCTCCTCCTACCACCCAACACTACTACCTGTGAGAAATGCACTTATATAGCCAAACTGGAAGCAAAGCTCTCTTTAACCGAGACTGGACTAGACAGTCAAGAGGAGAGGGTAAACACTTGCACCACACCACACTCATCACATAGTCCATCAAAACCTACACCACCAAAACACACACATAGAAACACAAAACACACACCTACATTCACGGAGGCTCTCAATAAAAATCTGCCCAAGCAACAGGGATCTCCAATGCAAAAGCGCAAGCAACCTCCGCCCCCAACACAACCCAAATAACACATAGCCCACAAACTCAGTGTGCCACTCAACCACAGCCCATAAGGCATAATAACGTACCTAACACTCTAGTCATAGGTGACTCTATAGTAAGGCACACTGATGTTACACTCACCAGGCTAAACAAGGAGAAAGTTACTGTCAGCTGCCTGTCAGATGCCAGGATCCACCACATAATGCATGCACTCAAGTCACTCCACAACAAGTACAAATATGACTCTGTCATTGTCCATGTTGGTGTGAATGACATGAGATTTACCTCCCTGGACTACATGAAAAGAGACATGGAGGAGCTGTCCAATCTTGTAGCCCAGTCAGATATGACCGAAGACCTGAGTAGAATTCTGCCATCACCCAGAATGATACCACAGTACAAGGACAAAATGATTGACTTCAACAATTGGCTAAGCTACTGTTGTTATTCTAAGGGGATTCAGTATCTTTCTGCCTGGGATGACATGACTGACAAACCACGATGCTTTGCCAGAGATGGCCTGCACCTGTCACCCTTGGGATTCCGGATACTGGCTAAGGCTCTTGCCACCCCATAGTGCTTTTAAGGCAAGGTTCAAATGACAAACTCACCACCATAACAGGTACAAGCAAGCAAAATCTGAGGGTAATGCTACTCAATGCTAGAAGTCTAAACCTCAAAATGCACTCACTTGAGGCACTTCTTAAAATGGAGAACATCGACATCTGTGCAGTGACAGAGACCTGGTTCAAGGCTCCAGAGAGCACCCCTGCATTGCCAGGCTGTAATTCATGCCACACCTTTCGGCCACCTAACCTGGACCAAAACACTAAAGGTGGAGGAGTGTCCATATGCATTAAGGATATCCACACCTCCAGGCTAGTTGCGCAGCATAATGCATTCGAGATTATCCAAGTACATCTAACTCTGGGCAAGACCACAATCCAAATTGTAGCTTGCTACAGATCCCCCACTATGCCACAGGATTCCTACTCCTCATTTCTTGATACACTGGAAAATATTAGAGTACAATGTAACACCCTAATAATGGGCAATTTCAACTACCCCACCATTAACTGTGAAAACTACTCATGTACCGACTCTTTTGCTCAACGTTTTCTGGAATTCATAAATTCCAATGCCTTGGATCAACTTATCCACACCCCCACCAGGGGCAGCAATATCCTAGTCCTGGTCATTACCAACATGGGTAACATGGGTCAGTTCCTCGTTGGTCAGATCCGACCACAAGCTAATCACCTTAGACATCCACATCCCGACCCCAGCCCCCATTAGTGAAACCACCATAAAAAATGTCTCCAAAGCCAACTTCATGCTTCTTAAGACAGAAGTGGCAAACTTTATGACACTCATGCAGATGGACAGTGGAGGTACGACTGCTGAATCCTACACAAATGCACTTTATAAGCACTTACACAAGTGCATGGATCGTGCAATCCCTAACAGAACCAAGATGCTATCCTCCAAAAAATGGAAGCCAATCTGGTGATCCCCTGTCACAAACAAACTCTACAACAGAAGAAAGAAACTGTTGCAAAAAAGAGTAAAATCCCATGATTAGAGGAACTCCCTGGTCAGCCTCAGTAAAAAGCTGAGGTCCCTCATAAAATCCTCCAAAGCTAGTTATGAAAACAAAATTGCCACTGACTCTAAAGACAACCACAAAGGATTCTATAGTTATGTCAAGAATCTCAATGGCAACACTCAGATCTGCCCTGAGTTACAGCACAATGGCACTAAATATACAGAACCAACTGATATTACCAATAACCTGGTAGATAAGTTCAGTGCTAACTTTAGTCCCCTCTAACCCACTAAAGGGCCCATCTCTATACTGGAAGAATGCAAAGTTCCTGTAATTCTGGCTGCACAGATAAAAGCCACACTCTCCAAAGCCAAGAACACAACATCCATGGGACCTGACAACATCCCAGGCTGCATCTACATGAACTAATGAATGAACTGACACCCCATCTAAGTATCATGTTCAGTCATACCCTCACTTCAGGCTTTGTGCCCACTGAATGGTGCACAGCAATGGTTATCCCACTCCACAAAGGGGGAGCTACCATGGGCCCCAGGAACTACCACCCCATTAGCCTGATGAGCCTGGTCTGCAAGGCTATGGAACGTATCATCATGGAACATATAAACAATGACATTGGTAATCTCTAAACACTGGACCCCACCCAGTTCAGGTTTGTAAAAGGCAGATCATGTCTTCTAAATCTGATAGACTTCTTTGAAGTGGTCACCAAAGCCGTAGATGAGGTTAAGGTGGTTCACACAGCCTATCTAGATCTCGCCAAGGCTTTTGACACCATCCTCCACTCTGGAATTATAGATAAACTCACTAAACTAGGTATATATCCCTATATCACAAGATGGGTTGCCAACTGGCTCCCTGACCACACTATGAAAGTAGCAGACTCCAAATCTGACTTCAGACCAGTGACATGTTGAGTACCACAGGGTTCAGTCCTGGGTCCACTCCTGTTCGGTATCTACTTCTCAGAAGTACAGATTAACACAGAAGGTCTTTGGTTAATGAAGATCGCAGATGACTGCAAACTAAGAGCCATAATCAAAACTCCTGATGATGTGGACATTCTACAAAAGGGCCTCACTGAGGCAGATGTATGGTGTCAAAGTCATGGCCTCAAGCTCAATGCCAAAAAGTGCATTGTCATCCCTTTTGGTAAAAACTCTGTACTCATGAACTACTAATAGCTATTAATGTGATAAGAGACCTTGGGACACAGATGGACAGTACTCTCTCCTTTAATAATCACATCACCACAGTAGTCAGGAAATCCTCCTATGTGGTACACCTCATCACAAAAGGTTTCTCATCCAGGAAAAAAGAGGTCATTGTTCCCCTCTACTCGTCACTCATTAGACCCATTATAGAGTACGATGCCCCTTTTGGTATGTACCTCAGAAGACATCTACAACAACTAGAAAGGCCACAGAAATACCTTACAAAGAGGATTACTGGCCTCCAACAGATGCCCTACAAAGACCATCTCAAAAAACTCCAGCTTTACTCCATCACATATTGCCTACCCAGAGGCGATCTCTGCCTAACATACAGAGCTATGTCAAACCCACAGCTGTTGGACATGCTCCACTTAAAGAAATCCCAATCCCTCCAAGCTACATGCTCTAGGGACCTAAACCTTGTCGCAACAATAAACAGAATATGCTGGAGGGATAGATTCCTGTCCCAAAGACTTTCCATACTCTGGAACAACCTACCTGTCTGTATCAAACAAAGTTCCTCATTAGGCTTGACAGAGGCACAGGAAAATAATTTTCTTGGGTGGCAAAAGCCAGGGTACCTTTTTGGCTAGGTTTATATAGGCTCTAGGGCCAATAGCCTTGTACCTACCTATGAATCTATGAACCTATGATTTATATAGAAGTGTGACAGAAGGAAATACTGACAGCACAGCTGTCTGGAATTTTGTAAATAATTATATGTATTAAAACTGTATGTTGTGTGTATATTAAACTGCTGATAAAAAGTGTGTGTTGAACAGGGTTTGCACAATACTGAGCTTCACAGATGTGTCCACAGGGTAACCTACTAGAACATAGAAGATTAACTTGCAAAAATTAAGAATAGTTGAGGTTAAGTTACTTCATAGCTGGGCCATAAACAAGAGATGTTATCTCTCAGTTTCAGTGCAGAAGCAGACACAATGTCGAGAGCTAGAAGATTTTGCATTGTCTTGAAAAATAAGTAATTACTAGGTTTAAAATGTAAAAGCGTTTTATTGTTTTACAACTTCCAAGATCTGCAAACATATGAGAGATATTTTTTTCATGTAGAGATGTTAAATTCTGTTAGTTTCTGACAAAAGGAGTTTAGCTTGGAAACTGAAGTCAGGTGACAAAAAGTGATGTCATGCAAGCTAACCTAGCAGAAATATTTGATATTAATTTAAGAACTCTGTCAGAGAGAGACTGAACATTTTGTATTTTGTCTTTGACCTAGCAAGAACATCCACTCTCACCACATCTGCACTTGCCTTGCTGTAAATAAGTGTTTAGGGCATAGTAACTCTTTTTATATTCAGATAGGAATATAGTAAAGAGTAGTTTAGATGTTTTCAGTATTTATTTGAGACTGTCCTGCATTGTTGTTTGAAATATTTCCTGTGATTTTATAACTCGGAAGTCACTGTGTCAATTTACTGAGTATTGTTCTTTTATTATTTATTATAAAATATATTTGAACCTATCTTTGTGGCCGATATTTGTGAGACATATTTAAGCTCTGACAGTACTTGCATATGTATTTGGTGACACTGTACAGGCCAGTCCTAAATAGCCTTGCTCTTGGTCAGACTACCATTTGGATTATTAGTAATATTACACAGTAGGATTGGGCACCCTTTGTTAAGGGCCTTAGAGTAGCTGATAAGTAGTAGTTGGTGGCAGTAGCAACTACCTTATAGTCTGGGCAGAAGGGGACATAGCTAATAAACTTGTGACAGCCTTTTCCAGGTGTGTGTGTGTGTTTGTATATAAATCTCATAGTCTGGGCAGAAGGGGACATAGCTAATAAACCCATACCAGCCTTTCCTAGGTGTGTGTGTGTTTGTATATAAATCTCAAAGTGTGTGTGTGTGTGTGTGTGTGTGTGTGTGTGTGTGTGTGTGTGTGTGTGTGTGTGTGTGTGTGTGTGTGTGAGCTACTTGGGCAGGGACACAAAGCACTAATTGGACAGAGAGGGTGGTGGAGGTTTTGGCTTGGCAACTCAGCTGAGATCTCAACTATATAACTGTGCCAGTGGAGAGTCTTATTCGGGATTTGGAGAAAGAGGGAGAAACCAGCCTCTGACCTTTTTGTGATCTCTGTGCACTCTTAAGATAAATTACACTTTACTGTGTGTGTACTTGTCATCCTCCCAGTGTGTACATCCTCTAGCTGTTGCCAGTGGTGAGTACCATCCACTAGCTGTTGCCAGTGGTGAGGATTGAGGCTCCTTGATTACTGGGCCAGGTCGGGGACATCACAAAAGGCATCACAGATTGTCTAGATGCTTGCACCACTCAGGACTTACAGCTTGCTAAAGTTTATTCTTATTGCATAGTGTGAAGGTAACACTTACATCTGGCCTATATCACATAAATAGTCAATGCCATTCGTCAGCATAGATGTTGCAGCATAACAACAAAACATGCACCCCAGCTCTTTGATATAGAGAGATGAGCTGTGACTATGACACAGACTACCTGAGTCTGATTATTGACTTGGATAATGGGAGAGCCATAAGGGATGGAAAAGAGCAACTTTTTATCATTTCCCTCAGTCTGGGATGGAGGGTCTCTGACAGCAATCTGGAAATCCCCGTTGATATGGGCAGTACTATAATTGTAAAAAAGTTTGCTGTTAAAATTCAGCTTAGATGGGGGGCTGTCTGAAGTTAAACTGACAATATCTTTGCCCAGCTAGTGAATACAAAAAAAAAATCTCCTGGTGTGCAGGACAGTGTATTCATCACTGCAAGTTGCACATTTCTGATCCTCCTCCCCTTCCCATCCCCTCTGATGGTGAAGTCCCACTCCAGGAAGATAGTTCCAGGGATACTAAGGAATAGATGGAGCTATCAGAGCAGCCACAAGGAGCAGCTCATGGTCAGCTGGGCAGCATGAAAACAAATAATGTGCAAGAAACAATAACTAACTCTCTCCTGTCACCTATGACTCTGATGAGGAAAAGATGAAAAAATGTCTGCTGAGGAAAAATTTAAAAGGAAGGAATCTGCAAAATACAAACTTTCTCTGCATTATCTTTATTCAATACATTATGAACAAAATTCAGAAACATGGTCTGAACTGTGTGGGGTCAGGGTACAGATCAACAGAGAAAAGGGCAGCTAATGATTGAGAAACAACTTGCTGCTGCTTACCAAAATGGTGTATACTTCTTGTGCAAATGAGCTGCACACCATCAATAAAAGTGCTAATATTGTTCAAAGAATGCTATATATTTAAACAAAAAGAGCTGTGTCACATTTTCACTGGTACATTTGTAATAATGAGGTAATTTTGCTACTATGGAAGCAGAGCTATCAGTGTCAGAATTACAGCAGTTCCATAACCTGTCTAACACACATGCACACATTCACACACACACACACACACACACACACACACACACACACACACACACACACACACACACACACACACACACACACACACACACACACACACACACACACACACACATTCTCACACAGTTAGCAAACAAAAGTGCTCTTTAGATCTCTTCCTAGTTCATACTTCAGCATTACAAAAACATACAGAGGTCCAAATTAATAAACTTCTTTACTGACTTAAATTTAGTATTAAACATGCCCTCGCAGATACTTTCCTTAAACTGTTTAACTTATGCTAACTTACTAGTTTTGTCCCTAATGAGTGGTACACTGAAATGGTGCTGTCCCTCCATAAGGGTAGCCTTACAACTGATTCAGGTAATTACAGACCTATCAGCTTTACAAGTTTCATCTGCAAAGACATGGAATAAATAAGTGACCTCATAAACTAAGCATTGATCACACCAGTTATTGAGTACTACATCCCTTTCAGGATGCATTTCACTGAACATATTGAAAAAACTGGAAAGACCCCAGATGTTTCTAACAAAAAGATCACAGGCCTAAATTCCCTAACTTATCAAGAGAGGCTGGAAGGTCTATCCCTTTATTGTATGTCTCATATGATTTTGAGGACAGATCTCTGTCTTGCTTACCTCAGCATTAGAGATCCAGTTGTCCTGGACCTCATATATCTCCACAAGTCCATTACCTCTACTAGTATTAGAATCAGTGACCTAATTCTTCACCAACAAATAAGTAGACCATTGTGGATGGATGGGTTTATAACCCAGTGTCTCCCAAACCTCTGGAATAAACATCCCCTGCATGTTAGACAGTGTGACTAACTCTCTTCCTTTAAAGATATCCTAGATGGCTGGAATGGTAGCTACAGATTTACTCTCAAATTGATTGGTCTGGCCCTCCTTGAAGTATTGTATGAGTGGGTACTAGCAAAGCATGAATGGGCAGAAGACTTAGTGGCCTTGGGATAGCTGTGAAATCTATAAAATCTATGGAGATTCAGACTAAAACACAGAAGAAAGGAATAAGCATTGAAGCAGTAGACAAGGTGTAACTCTGGTTATGGTTTGATAATAAAAAGGATTCTGTGTGTTACCATAAACTGGCTTGAATGGCAGAACAAAAGAAGCTCAGCACTGTAAGAGACATGAACTGAAGTGAACTGAAAGAAAACTCTGAGGTAAAAATCAATAAAAGACATCTGCTAAGAAGAATACAAAAGTGTTAGTACAGAAAGAGAGCTGCCAAAAAACAGAAGACTGCTACTTAAATAAGGACGCTCAGACTAAAGAAGTGGTAATGAGTAATGAAAGTGTGGTGGGCATAAAAATACAGAGCTCTAAACCTGCTTCTGTCTAAATGGAAATGGAAAGCAAAAGAAAATGTTAACTCTCGAGGTTTCTACAAACAGCAGAACATTTTAAAGAAAAAAAAACGACACTTCTGATGAGAGCTGCCAGAAGCTTCAAATGGGTTTGCCCTGTTTGAATGTTTCTACAATAGACATCCCAGTGGATTGCTTAATATTGTTAAAGAAACTTGAGAAGAGGAGAAGACATCATTTAAAAGCCTGATAGAATGTTGCATTAGTTTACATAACAGACTAAAGTTGGTTGTGCCTATAGCAGAGGTGTTCATGCAGAAAGCTAATGAAATGCTGCAATTATTCTATAATAAACATGCCCAGTTTACAGAATTTAACTCCAGAGATCAAGTACTTGGTGCTGACATCTTTTACAGAGAACAAATTTCTGGCTAAGTGGCATGGTCCCTTTCAGGTGATTGAAAAACTAAATGTGGTGACTCCATAGTAAAATAGACAGGACAGAGGAAGATAAAGCAAATCTATCACATTAATAGGTCAAAGCTGTAGAAACAAACATAAATGTGTGTTGTTAGATTTCAAGCTGAAATTCATGCAGGAGAGAATAGAGAATCTCAACCTGAAGTGCAGCAAGCAGCATATTTGTCAAATGTACAAAAACAGAAAACAAGAGAATTTATTTTAAGAAATAAAGGAGTATTTTTAGAATACCTGGGTGAACTAAACTGATATAATAACAGTCAAATACCTAGAATGAAAACTAGTCTGAAACCCTACAGAGTACCAGAGTCACAGAAACAATTAACAAGAGAAGTATGTCAACAAAATGCACTAATTAGGAGGTGCAAAAGAATCTCAAAGTGAACAGAGAAGTCCGATAGTGCTAATTCCCAAACCTGATGGAGGCATTAGGTTCTGTTAGATTCTTAGTAAACGGAATAGAATCTACAAATGTGATTATCTCCATGCCCAGAATCAATGAGCTGGGCTAGGAAAGCAAGGTTGGACTTGACAAAGGGGAATTGGGATCATAGGAGATTACTAAACTGTTGACCCAGAGGTCATTTCAGTCCTAGCCATTTCATCTCAATGTACTACCATACAAATGTTAGTATTGGCAAACAGCGTTCCTTCTCTGCTAAAGAAAGAAAACAGCATTTGTTAACCATGAAGCTTTGCTCCATTTGCACAGTGGTAGCATTTTTCCTACAAAGAACTCCAGTTACCTTTTAGAGACCGATGGATAAAACACAGAAGTCATATTAATAATATACTGTTACATACCTGGATAGCATGGCCATTCCTTTAGAGGACAGGGAGTGTCATTTACCAAAGTGCAGATTGTGTTAGTATCTAAAAGGCAGATTTGACTGTGAATATTAAAAGGAGTAAATGATGTCGCAGGAATACGGATTCAGTTAAAGATGGGGCAGAAATTTGGATCAGATTTTAAATAAAATTAAAAGAATTTCATCTGGGGCTGGTAAGCTGCCATTGAAGAAAGGCTGTTTTAAATGTGGTAACTACAGCCACTGTGATTAACTTTTGACTGGATATTATTTTTCTGCTACGTATACATGCAGATGCTTTGATAAACATTTATAGCCTGTACCTGTTCTTGGGTTATCTATATAGTATTTTGTAATTTTGGAGCATTCTTACCATGATGAAGTGTAAAGAGCATATCAGTGTACATATTAACAACTATTTATTTATTTATTAGCATTTGATGACTGGAAAAGTGTGATTGGGCCATGACAGTTCTATTTTCAGTGGAGGGTTGGGTAGGAAAGTTCCACAATTTTTCTCAGCTGACAATAAGAGAATAAATTTAACATGATTGACAATACAAGATGTGATACAGAGTCCAGTTTAACAATGGGAAACACATTATTATCATATAAATAGTCAAGATATTCAAAACCATAGCATGTTTAATGCCCCACAGTTGGTTAGATCACTGTTATACATATTGTGCTATTTACAGCATTGCTTTCTATACCATTTTGACTGATTATTATGCTTTAGAATTTTCTATTTTTGTTAGAACATATTTTAGATGTTTGTACAAAGGTAAGCAGAGCTTTATAAATCAATGAATATGGTAAGGGTTTGTATATCCAATTGTAAGGCCCAGGTAACTGTGTATATAGTTGGTGGCCAATTAGTTTTAATTAGTGAGAAGGATGGGGAAAGAGTTGCAGGAGGATGCTATTGCAATAGTGCTTAGCCTGGAGCAGAATTACAGAAACATACCTTAAGACATAGGAAATATCTTCTAAATTTTTTTTTAATGTTTTGGATTTATTAACTGTCTTAGATTCTGTGGGACACTGTTCCAGTATTTGGCTGCATGTAAGGTGTACTTGGCTTCATAATGCAATTTGTTTGAATTAAGAAATTATGCAAGATGCTTGTCTTTGAATGTGAGTGGTCTTAGGGGATGTACCAGTTCATTACTGGTTTTAGTGTTTAATGTTAATTAGGGTGATGCGATATATTATGGATTAGCTTGAGCTGACTGTATTTCAGGTAGCTCTGAAATTCCATCCACTTGAATGATTTAATTGCTAAATGGGTTTTGCTGGGTAGATTCATTTAAAATGTTCAGTTTTAGTACAGCACTGGTACAGTTTAAGTAAAAGGGAAGTATTGATATCTGAGAGTAGAGGTGAGGCATAGGAGAGGGTGACAGAAGGTATGTCAGAACAATCATCTTTCATGACTGTAAGGAGATGTCAGTAGACTTTTTATAGAAGAGACCAACATTTGAATGTATTTAGTAGCATTTTGGATGTGTAGGTGAAATTTTAGGTTACCATCTGTGATTACTCCCAGTTGTTTGATATGAGAGACTATTTCAAGTGAAGTATTTTGTGTTGATGTTAATGTGTAGGTGCCTTTAAGGCATGAATATTGTTTTGGAGAGACAAATAGGATTTTAGTTTTGTTTGGGTTCAGAAGAAAGTTAGATTTATGAAGGAAAGCTTCAAAATAAGAGTATAATTGCTGTGTAATAGCTTGTAAGGAAGACATAGTGGAAGCCAAAGTGATTAGACTGGAATTTTCTGACTATTGTGCAATAGTGCATACTCCAGCAACAGTTGGGTGGCTGTTTAAGAAGATAATGAAGAGAAGGGGGACCTAAAATCGAGCTCTCAGGAACTCCTATGGATATGGGTAGAAAGGATGAATACACTGTTTACCATTTTACACATTGTGACCTGTCTGATAGGTCATTTTAACCTAGGTTACTGTAGGACTGGAGAGGCATAGATTAAGTAATGTTTGTAGTGGTTTAGGAAGAGAGAGAATATCAAAAGCCTTTGATGGATCCAGGAATATAGAAGCAACCAGTTTCCTTTCATTCCTAAGTTTATTTATTGTATTGTGAAAGGAGAGATGAACTGTAGTGACACTATCTGATTGGCTAGTTTGAGCTGATTATACTTCAGGTATCTCTGAATTTCCTTCCAGTGGAGCTACTGAGCTGTGCCATGTTGGAAACAATAAGGTATTGTAAGGTATTTTAGCACTTGGGAGTAGATGCATCTTTCTACAGTTTTGAATGATAGATATAGATAGATATAAATCTGTAATTGGACAATTCCACTGATTTTCCTGCTTTATGTAATGGAACAATGTATGTTTTTTTTATTCTGTTGTCTGGGAATATAAGACTCTGAAATGAAGCCGTTGATCAGTATTAATCCTGAGAAGGCTATTGCTTTGGTGGACTAATTTAAGTATTGTGTTGGAAACTGGTCTACTGATAAAGGTTTACTTGAGAAAGGAGTCTTTGAATTCTTTTGGTTGAAACTGGCTGAACTTGTAATGGTATTCTCTGTACAGTAATGAATATCTAAATGGATAGTGGGTGTGATTTTTAGTGCTGAAGATACTACTGGGTGAAGTGTAAATTGAATTTATGAGCAACGTTTGGGTTCAATTCATTTTGTAGAGAAATGTTCAGGTACCATTTTCATGTTTAAGGAATTTGTTAATGGTTTCTCAATACCTTTTTAGGTTAGAGTGGTTAATATTTTGGAGGTGAGTGCACAAGTTGTTATAATTTTGGATGAGTTTCTTGCATCCTTTTCCTAGTTCGTTACTAAGTGTCACAAGCAAACAAGTGCACTCTTTAAACATTTGTATGTGTACTTTTGTGTGCATTTGTAAGAGGACATTGAAGGTTGTGAAGATATGTAGCCTACTCACCTAGTGTTCCATTCTTAAATGTGTAAATGAGGTTTTAATGTTGTTGATCACCATGCAGAATACATATTTATGTGTCACTTTAAGATTAAGCAGTAGCATGAGTTTCTTTACTACACCGTAATCTATGAATTCAAGATAATGCTTACAGGGAAATGTATGTCCTGGATCAGACAATGGAATGGTCTTATTTTCAAAAATTTCTTTCAAAAGTTCATATGCAAGCACTGGGCCAGCTGCCCTTGTGGGCTATTTTAAGCCTAGCCAGTTTTCCTTTTTGTGCTTGAATTAACCTATCCCATTTGGTTACAGGTTTGCCTTACCCATCCCATTGTTGACAATTATATACTACCCCAATGAGAATAACTGGAATCATAGCATAGATAATTTGATGGGACCCATGCATGGAATAAAGCGTTTAGGAGCAGTCTCTCTCCATTAGTAGTACAGGGGGCAATAGTGGGGTACATTTTCTATTTTCTATCCATAGATCCAAGTTGCACATGAATATAGACAAGGATGAATTTGTTTTATGTGGATGAGGAGTCTGTTTCAGAGCAGCAGTATCCCCTATGATATATACCTGACTCTTCAAATCATTTTATTAATGCTGCAGACGAGGTTTAGATCCCTAGACTGTGTATTTCTGATGTCATTTAATGTGCTTATGTGCAGTAAATTCATCAGTATTAGGTTGGAACATACCTTGCATGCCAGACACATATCAATTCTTACCAATCTGTAGGATACCAAGTATAGTAACACAGTTTTGAGTCAGTCCATGTAGGATATGTTATTTAGGCCTTGTATCCTTTCAGTAAGATATCTCTGTGGGTGTTCCAGTTGTTGAAAGTGTCTGGACAGATACATGCCAAAGGGTTCATGATATTCAATGACTGGCCTAATGAGGGCTGAGTAAAGGGGGGGGTCAATGAAATCCCTAGATCTGGACATAATCCCTTTGTTATAAGCTGTGCAATATAGAAAGAATTTCTTACAACAATGGACACGTGGTCAAAAGTTAGGTTACTGTCCACATAAGCTCCCAACCCAAATCCTGAACACCTGGGTCAACTCTCTGGGGTGTATTTTTTATGTGGTAGTTCTCTGAGGTATATGACTTTTCAAAGGATAGAATAATGCATTTTTGGCATTTACTTCATATTTTCATTGTATTTATATTTTTAGACTATTTGCAAACAATGCATGGAGTATCAGAAATGCAGGACTTGACTAGATTGTTTGATTTTTATAATCCAAAAATATAAATATGGCAAAAAACACCACAGCAGAGGCACAAAATAAAACCAGCTGAAATTTTATTAAAAACAGAAGTAAGCGCTTTTATGCAAGCATACCCTTCATCAGACAATAAGAAACAGTTAAAAACCAACATTTGAACATACTATTTTCCAATCACATTCAGTAGTTTACCCTCCTTTTTCTCAGAACAGGTTTTAAAGGCATGAACATGCAGAAAAGTGGTTTGTTAGTGCAATCCCAATATGAATTCCTTCATAGTGAACATCCAAGGATTCCAGAGTTCAAGGGTTTACCTAAGCTACATAAAGATGACTCCAACCCTCCCCCGAGACCTACTGTCTCGGGGAGGGGTTAGGCCACTGAAAATATGTCTATTTGGGTTGAATGTGCCCTAAGATCGGTGGTTGAGTTATACCCCAGGATTTTGAGAGACACGGCACATTTTTTAACCAGTTTGTCTTGTTATATGGAGAGTTCAAAATGTTCAGATTATATGTTTGTCACTTTGGATGTGAAAAATTTGTTTACTGTGATTGACAATGACTATGGTCTCAAAGTCATAGAGTATGTTTTGGCAAACAAAGCACAGTTGGATGATGCCATCAATGAAAGAGTTTGTAGATTGCTGGCTTTGATACTTGAGCATAAGATTTTCACATGCCAAAGGAATTATTGTAGGCAGGCACAGGGTGTTGCTATGGGCACACCCTGTGCCAATTCCTATGCTAACCTTGTATTAGCTTTTTGGGAGGATGAGGTGATATTCCAACGCACTCATCCTTGGTCTGACAATTTGGGATATTATGTTCATTTTGTCGATGATGTTTTCTTTTTGTGGAAGGGCACAGTTGAACAATTATTTTCTTTTGTGGGTTATCTTGAAAACACCACAGAGTTTTTTAGGTTCACTGTTAGTTCTTTGACGTCTGATATTGATTATTTGGATGTACATTTAGTGAAAGATACATTAGGTAAGATAGATACTATGTTATACAAGAAGCAGTGTTGGAAGAATAGTCTGCTTTCCTTTGACAGCATGCATCCTAGACATACTTTCACGAACATAGTGAAAGGACAGGTCCATAGGATTTCTCGGCTTTATACAAGTGAGGAACAGTTTGACATTGCGATTGACGTCCTGATGGGTAATCTTGTAGAAAGAGGATATGATAGATAGTTGATAGATAGGTCCTTGGAAGAAATTAGAATCAAGTGTGATGGGACCGCTAAACCATGGTATCATAGGGGTACCAATGGAGGTACTAATAAAAAACACAAAAGATTTGGTCCTCCACGAGGACAATTACTGCTTACATATAGCAGTGATATAGGGGGGATTTGTGACATTATACAACGCAATTGGAAAGTGTTACAATCAGATCACAGGATAGTTGGGGATGGACCTAGGTTCAATTTCAGAAGGAATAGAAATTTGAAGGACATGCTTTGCAAGGAATCTATGTCCAGCATATCCACTATTATGAAAACTGGATGTGTAGGGACATATCCATGTCATGGTTGTAGGGCTTGTACCCACATTTGTACTAACAATTCTTTTGTACATCCTAGAACAGGGTGGACCTATTCATTGAGAGGATATGTCAACTGTAGAACTAGGAATATAGTTTATTTAGCTACATGTCAACACTGTAGTTCATTTTATGTTGGTAAGACCAACTGCATGCTGAAGGAGAGAATTTTTGGGCACTGATATGATATTAGACATCATGATGTACAAAATGCCCTAGCATTGCATATCTCAGAATGTTCAGACCATTTTTTTAAGTTTATGGTGTTACAAGTGATGCATAAAAATATAAGAGGTGGGGATTTACTTAATGAAACTGAGTGTAGTGTATCAATGTGGATCATAAGACTTGGGGCTGACAAGAGTCCTGGTTTAAATGTAACTTTGCCTTTAAAACCTGTTCTGAGAAAAAGGAGGGTAAACTACTGAATGTGATTGGACAACAGTATGTTTAAATGTTGTTTTTTAACTGTTTCTTATTGTCTGATGAAGGGCATGTTTGCCTGAAAGTGCTTACTTCTGTTTTTAATAAAATTTCAGCTGGTTTAATTTCGTGCCTCTGCTATGGTGTCTTTTGGCATATTTATATTTTTGGATTTCTTCTGTTTTTGGCATAAAGACTTGGGTGCAGGACTTTTCAGTTTTTTGGATTGATTTTTATAATCCCAATTATGAATTGTAACATTTCATATACTCTTAGCAATATTTGTGCAAGGCAAAACATATCTCATTTTAAACTGAGAAACCCAAAAGTTACACGACTTACTACTGACTATTGACTGTTTGCTAACAATGAAGACATCATGCCACCTTTCTGATTATGATCCTCGATTGTTTTGAATTTTTTATAACTCAAATTCAAAAGATAACTTCTTTTCACAAATCATTAACTTTCTGCAATCAAGATGTGGGCATTACTGGTCCATGAATATTTCTGATAAGCCCTATGAACTGTCCAAGCAGAATATTGCATTTATTCTGATATGGATGATTTATTTTAAAGTGAAATAGCTTATTTAATGCAACCATCTTTTTGTAAAAACCTCTGCTCAGAACCATAGCATTGGCTTTTTGCGTGCATGTATATATCTAACAAATCAGTATTTTATGTACATGGATTTTCAGCGGTTGAAAAAACTTGATGTGTTCTTTAAACTGATTGGAGATCCTGAACAAACATTCAGAAGCCAAAACAGGCTCATTAACCCTTCTTCGTAGTTAATACTACTACTATATACTACAATTATATCAGTTATCATGAGCATATTATATAGTTTACCTTAAAAGAAACATCATTTAGCTTTCTGAGAACAACAGTCATATGCTGTATACAGCTCCCTGGTATCCTTTACTAAAGGTTATGTGGTATAGTCTAGGAACCAAGATAGGTGGTAGTTCAATAGTAAAGTTAACACCAAATAACATAGAGTAGATATGAGGATATAACAATGTTATTAAATGTTTGTAGGTAGGTGGCCTGTTCCAAGGACTGTTTGCAGCAAAGATCCAGGCCACATGGCAAAAACATGATATATAACACACTTATTAAAGTTACTGTGTGTGTGTGTAAGTTGTCAATCAGTAGTGCAGAAAATAAAAGTCAACTCACATTTTTATGAGTCCTAAATGATTTAAGAGCTATGTAGTGTATCTTTGTAAAAAAAATGTTTTGTCATGAGTATTTTAAATGTATCTGTAGGAGCTTTTCTCCCTATGCCTCTGCTGAAAATGGGCCTTGCTCAGTCAGACTTTCAAGTTAAATTAAAACAAATAAATAAATAAATAGTCTTCTAATAATATTTTATATCCATGACAATTATAGTCCAAATAGCCTTTCCCAACTGTGACATACATTGTCAGGTCATTAATCAGGGGAAAAAATGATTTTAGTCCTTACTTAAAACATCTACTGATGCTCCCATGTGGGCTTTTCTTGCTATAATATTAGTCCTCACATATATATGTTTTAAATCAACTTTTTTTTCTCACTGGATCTATTGCAGAGACCAAACAGCATCCTTAAAATGCGATATTTGGAAAGCTTGTAGAGCCTCCTACAGCTATTAAATACCATAGACTGGTCATCCTTGTATACTCAAACAGACCCAGATATAGATCTTGCTGACTTCATGGATCAGCTCACAAGAATTCTGGGCAACCTGTATTAAATAACAGAAAGAAGACTTAAAGACATCATTCCCCTTGACTTTCTAAAAACACTAAAATAATTAATGAAATAGAAAGATACAGCCCAGTTGTCTAACAAGAATAATAACTTGACCACAGAAGAAGCTTACAGAATACAAATATATGCTTCCAAAACAACATGCTTCAGAACACATTTATTTGACTTCCAGCCCTAGGCACCTCTGGTGAGCTATTAAAGAACTAATTGCCCCCCCATCCAACATCCTCAGCAAACTCATATTTTGCTTTACAATATAAAAAACTTCCTGGCAACATCCATAAAGGTAACTATAAATAAAATAATTTCCAGTTCCTATTCTGATAGTTCCTAGATACCAGCTTCAAGTTAACTATATCTACTAGGCCAACATTTTCCCCAGTGGTAGCTGGTGACTTTAAAGCAAGGAGGGGACTGCAAGAAGAAAATGACTGGGTGAAGCTAAATGCAGTAAGATGGTGCTATATTACAGCAGGTCAATGACCATTACCTGTGATAAAACAACGGATGAGGTCATTCACTTTCACATTCACCTGCTTTAGTATGTAGTCATAGCCCCTTTGTTGACTATATATACTTCAGATGTCTAGCTGCAATCAATACAGCTAGCCTTAGGTAAAGTGGAGCTCTAGAGAGAGGACTCCATGGGTTCCCCATTGCCTAATAGTCCCCTGCTCTGTCCAGATAGATTACTTCTTTCTTACTTTTTTACACATTGTCTTACTTTTTTTAATTCCCCACTGCATATGTCTGATACCCCCTAATTGATGAAGATTCTTTTGTAATGAAGTCTGGAGGAAATAACTGAATTAAGCATTTTAGAGTTTTTTCCCCCAAACATTTGATTTAATGGTAGCATGAACCAAAAAAAATCAAGAGTAAGGAAAGATATGCAGGCTTACTGTTTTTCAAGACAAAATAAGCTGTGGCAAAAGCTTAATGATTAAAAGATAAGGAAATAGTAGTTCTAGAATAATTGTGAAGATAAATGCAGCGATATATATATCCTGTCAGGGAACAGTGCCTGCCTTCCTGCCCCTCCAAAAAGGCAGTTATATTCTGTGTATTACTCTGATCTTTGATCAGGATTAAATTAAAAGCACAAATGGCCAGAATAATATATTATTCATCTGAGGGCCTAGGAGAAGAAAGCAAATCACATGGATAAAATCCAACAAGAGAAGAGGAGTGCATGCATACTGAACACAGAAGAAATCAACAGCTAAAAATTCAGTGACCGAACCAGTGCAAGCTCTGCAAATTATCAATTGCCACCACATACATCTTGCCCAGACTGCCACAGACAACCACTTATTGGGAACAATGCTGATGTTAAGACTGTTATGGAAAGTGAAAAAAATAATACACACTACTGCAAAGCCAGAATATTGACAACAGTGCCAATTACCTTCATTCATAGACAACCCCCTTATCCAGCAATTAAAGATAGCTTTATTGGCTGCATATACCACAGACATCTTGTCATTACCTTATTTGTGTTTAAAGTTGCGGAACTTGGCTCTTTGTACATGTGCAGTAAGAACTGAGCTTGATTTCCACAGCTGAGAGCTGGTCATTTATTAAATATTTTAAAGATACAATCTCAGAATCTAAAATTTTGACCAAAAGAAACTTGTCCTGATACCTCCCAGTTGTTACCACCCACTTACCACATCACCATGACGCTGCTCCTGGTCTCAATTTACTTTAAACAGCCCTGTTTTCATTCCCTCTGGTGAACACAATTAACAGTAATGAGTTCCTGTCAAAGCTTTCAGCCCCTGATCACTGCAAAACAATGAGGATATGTGACTTTTAAACAACAGTGAAATAACCACCAATACGGTATTAGCTCAAATTAAGTTATGCTACAAAATGTTATACCTTCCTACACTATGTACTAAGAATATGGCTTTCCACTAATAGCATATTCCATTTCTTGACCAACACTCACTTTCAAATAACAGAAACAATTTTTATTGCTTTGCCCTATCATCAAGCTCTCAGACTCACCGGTGTAAGTTACTTAGAAAATTTGATTGGCTCCCAATGGTGAAGCAGATTAATCCTTTTCAGCACACTTCTATTCAGAACCATTAACCTCCCCCCAACACTCGCACTTAAGAGCCTACTTATAGCTGGATAACTTTCATAATTTCTTACAGATCCCTAAGGAGAAACAGTCTCATTAGTAAGACTACCTTTTGGAAAACAACTGGGAAAAAAAAGATATAACTAAAATACCTCTAGTGACAAGGTTCCACTTTCTGACTTGACATCAGAAAGAAGAATGCTACAAAGGTTTCAGCACAAAACTGAAACAGCATGTGGAATATGCTAGCAAGGACTTTTTTGCCCCACTCTCAGCTGACAGACAGAAGTACATGCTATGGAATCAATGGATAAGACATACATTGAAATACTTCTGCTTAATTAATAACTGTAATTTAGATATCTGCTTGTCAATATTCTTCACAGACATATCTATTGGTCTGCCATTTTATTCTACTTATCTATGTATCTAGCTATGTATCTGTATCTCTCTATCTATCTATCTATCTATCTATCTATCTATCTATCTATCTATCTATCTATCTATCTATCTATGTGTCTATCTTTCTATTAATCTATATAGCAAAAAAAAAAACAGGAGCCATGGACCAAAACTGCAGTATCAAAGATTATTAAAAGCAGATCCAAACACACCCAGAACAGTTTCACTATGGCTTCCTTAGTGAGTCAGTGCATTTTTTTTGCATTTTTCTGAATCCCTGCAGCTTGTGGTGATCATTCCCATGGTGTGGGTGTGTATGTGTATGTATATATATATATATATATATATATATATATATATATATGTGTGTGTGTGTGTGTGTGTGTGTGTGTACTGAATTTCAGTAAATCGCACAGATATTGATAATCATACATTCGACATAAAAACTTCAACTTTACAGATGTTGACACACTATTATGCATGCACTGATCAACAATCTCAGTGCATGCAAAACAAAAATTAGAAAAAAAATCAAATAAAACATTTTTTGCAGCCCCCCTGCACCCTCTCACTATTTATGTCAGAGAAAGAGCATATTTTCACAACTCTGAGAACTGTGATATTTCACTCCTGTTAACCATCTCTGTGGTTGACTAAATTTTGTTAATTAAACAGAAGTCGACTAAAGGGGAATTCAAGCAATGTTCAGTTCCCCTATATGTATATGTATA
The DNA here is from genome assembly GCF_019279795.1 of Protopterus annectens. Classification (NCBI taxonomy): domain Eukaryota; kingdom Metazoa; phylum Chordata; order Ceratodontiformes; family Protopteridae; genus Protopterus; species Protopterus annectens. The sequence continues at coordinate 188,179,194 of NC_056744.1, forward strand.
TATATATATATATATATATATATATATATATATATATATATATATATATATATATATGTACTGAGAGAGGGAGACAGAGAAAGAGAGAGATAAGTATTAAATGTCTGATTAGTAAAAAAAATGTGGAATATATTGTCAACTAGATTTGTAGAATGTGTAATCAGATGCAATTGACTGTGTTCCTCTAAACCTTGCAATAGATTTTCTGCTAATGTAAACATTGATCCATATGTTACCATAAGTAAAAGTATTGTCTTGACTGTTGCACTTTTGTGAGCCTGTGTCATGGCTAAAAAGTCTTAGTTTGACTACCCTCCTATGAATTAACAAACAAGAAGAGATCAATTGTTATACTGAGTAGCTTTTGAAAAATTAAGACTCCATATCTCAGCTTCAGCTTCACATTTTTTAAAAAACAAATTCAAGGTAAGATTTAAAGACAGAAAGACTGTCTCTTCCTCATGAAAATCTGCATTCTAGCTGCAATCTTAGTGTCTTACTGAGGTAATGAATGGCTCACAACCAGCTTCCATACTCTCCAGTTCATGACCATGTCTTGGGCATTCCAAGACATGTTTTCATGCCACTATTATATATATATATATATATATATATATATATATATATATATATATATATATATATATATATATTCATTCTTTTTTTTTGAGTAGAGTGTGTCCCCTGTGCACGACAACCATCTGGCCAATCAGTACAAAATCTGTTTGTTTCATAAGGTCATAGCTTCATAGGTTCATAGGTTTGTACTAGGCTAATGGCCCTGGAGCCTTTATAAGCCTAGCCCATAGAAGTGCCCTGGCATTGTGCTGCCCAATGTTAGTTCCCAGTGTTCTATCAATTAGAGCCACTGGACTGATCCCAGGGGTGAACTTTCTATTTCCCGTCCACTCATCAAGATTTCTCTTGAAGAGGGCCAGTGAGGTGTTCTGCTTGACATGCATGGGAAGTCTATTCTAGAGCATGAGCAGTCTCTGGGTTATGAACCTATCCCTCCAGCATGTTCTGTTGATTATGGTAATGAGGTTGAGGTCTCTGGAGCATGCTGTGTGGAGGGATTGAGATTTCTTTAGATGTAGCATTTCTAACAGAGCTGGGTCATACATGGCTTTGCAAGTAAAGCAGAAATCGCCTCTTAGTTGATTATATGAGACCTAGAATAGCTGAAATCTTTTGAGTCTGTCCATGTAGGACATGTGTTTAAGGCCTAGGATCCTCTTCGTGAGGTACATTTGTGGCCTCTCCAGCTGTTGCACGTGTCTAGTGAGGTACATGCCAAATGGGGCATTATTCTCTATGATTGGTCTAATGAGGGAAGAGTAGAGAGAAATGATAACCTCTTTCTTCCTGGATGCAAAACCTTTGGTAAAGAGATGTGCCACATAGAAGGACTTTCTGACCACAGTGGCAATGTGGTGGTCTGAGAGGTTGCTGTCAACCTGTGTCCCCAGATCTCTTATAACACCTTCAATGTTCACTGGGCTCTCATCAATGTGGTAATTAGTGAGAAATGAGTTTTCCCAAAGGGGGTGACATTTTGCTTAAGGTCATGGTTTTGACACCAGTCACTGGTTTCAGTGAGGCCTTTCTGTAGGATGTCTGCATCACTTGCGGAGTTAATAATGGCTCCCAGCTTGCGGTTGTCTGTGAACTTGGTCAGCCAGAGTTCCTCCTTGTTGGCCTGGACTTCTGAGAAGTAGATGCCAAACAGAAAAGGACCCAGGACGAATCTCTGTGAGACTCCACTCATGACTGCTCGGCAGTCTGACTTGGAGTCTGCTACTATCACACTGTGGGTTCTATCTGTGAGCCAGTTTGCAACCCACCTAACAATATAGGGGTTGATGCCTAGTTTGGTGAGTTTATCAATAATTCCTGAGTGAAGAATGGTATCAAAGACCATGGCCAGATCAAGGTAGGCTGCATGAACTGCCTTATCTTCATCCACAGCTCTGGTGACTGACTCAAAGAAGTCAATCAGGTTCAGCAGGCATGATCTACCTTTCACAAAATCAAATTGCGTGGGATCTAGAGTTTGGGGATTCCCTGTATCCTTGTTAATTAGGTCCATGATGATGTACTCCATAGCCTTACATATAAGACTCATCGTGCTAATGGGGCGATAGTTTCTAGGGTCTGTAGTCGCTCCTCCTTTATGGAGAGGGATGACTGTAGCAGTGCTCCATTCGGTAAGGTAAAAGCCTGAGGTGAGGCTGTGAGTGAACAGGGCACACAGATGTGGTGCCAGTTCACTTTGTAATTCATGTAGAACACAGCCAGGGATATTATCAATTCCCATGGAAGCTGTATTCTTGGCCTTGGACAATGCAGCTTTAATCTGTGCTGCAGTAATGCTGGGTGCCTGGCATTCTTCCTGTATTGAGATTGGTCCTTTGGTGGGGAGAGAGGGGTAAAGTTGGCAATGAATCTGTCGACCAGTATGTTGACAATATCTGTTGGTTCAATATAGGAAGTACCATTGTGCAGTAACTCAGAGCAAATCTGCGTATTGCCATGGAGATATGCTGATATAACTATAGAATATAACTATAGAACTATAGAAGGCTTTGTGGTTGTTTTTAGTGTCTGTCACAATTCTGCCTTCATAGCTGGCTTTGGAGGTTTTGATGAGGGATCTCTACTTTTTGTTGAGGCTAATAAGGGAATGTTTCCAGTCTTGGGCCTGCACCTTTTTCTGTAATAGTTTCTTTATTCTGTTAGAGAGTTTATTAATGGCAGGGGCCCACCAGATTGGCTTCCTTTTTTGGAGGACAGCATTTTGGTTCGGTTGAGTATGTCTAGTTCCATGCATTTATGTACATGTTCATACAGTGGACTGGTGTATGATTCGGCAGTCATACATCTATTTTACATTGGCATGGGTGCCATGAAGTTAGCCACCTCTATTTATAGTCCAAAGTCAATTTTGTAGAAGTTTTTCATGGTGGATACCTTTGTGAGGGGTGTGGGTGAGATGTGGATTTCCATGGTGATAACCCTCCATTTCATACAAACAGCCATGAGGTGATTTTTGCTATATATCCAAACCACACAACCTTGCATGCCACTAGGCTTTCTAATGGTGAGAATGTAATTGGTGCAGAATGAAGCTGTCACTCTCTTCTGTAAGTGACATATCCCTACTGAGGCAAGCTTGTCCCTCCATGTAATTTGCTTGCTCTAGTTAAGCCTTCTGTCTCATTCCTTTGCTTGTAGCATTGAAAAATAAATCCCTGACTATGGCCATCATGACTGGAATTTGAACAGTGGCTCAGGTTCTTGATGTTGCATGTAGGGGGACTAGGCATACCATTTCTGGGAGGAGAGAGAGGCATGCACACTTAGTGAGCCCGCATGCGTGCACACACACACACACACACACACACACACACACACACACACACACACACACACACACACACACACACACACACACACACACACACACACACACACACACACACACACACACACACAGTTCAATTGCCCTGGTGGAAACTAGGAAAATAATCGCTGTGCCATGCTGTGCTGCATTGCCTCAGGGTGGACATCATGCTGAAGTCAGTCCTTGTGGAAGTCAGGGGGTGGTTTAGCTCTGACACTCCTTGCATTCCCCACTATCTAGGTGTTACTGGACCTGTGCAGGAGTGGGTGAAATATGAAATACATTTTCCTAACAGCAGTATAATGCTACTTCAGATCTGCTAAATCTCCTTTCTAGCCCAAACAAAAACAGAGGAGAGTTTGTGTTGGGTGGGGTTTATTGACCTGGTTATCAAGGAGAAGTAATGGGATCATATGATTGTCATCTGAGAAGGAGAAAACATAGCTCAGAATAAAAAAAAGTCTTGTGTCCCCACTTGGAATACATTAGCATTAGATACACTCCTCACACTTCTTCTCCAGGAGGGCCAGGGGGCAAGCAAACATTGCATCTCTATTCATGGCACGTCAACTGGGTGCTTCTTTGCCAAAGCTGCTAACTGAACCCATGTCAGGTTAATTATAGTTGGGGTTCCGTCTCTCTCTATGCTATAAATCACTGTCATCATTAATGTTTAAAGGTTTGTAAAGTGGAACTTTCCTGAAAAATGATTTACTGGACTCGGTTCACTTTTCATAAGTTCACGTGTATATGTTAGGAAATCAGTCTACTGACCATTATAATACTAACCAAAAAAACACATATTCAAAAGTTCTGATCAGATTCAAGATGGAAAAAAACTATTTAAACCAGGAGTAGAATCTGAGGCTGCTCATCAAGTAATCTAGGTCTACCTTGAAGATGAAAAGAAAGCTACTTTGTTTGGCATTTGGTGGAAGTTTATTCCAGAAGTGAGAAATACATTGAGATGTGAATCTAACATACCAAAATGCCTGATTTATCTGTTGACAAAGGTTTAGTCCTTTTAAATAGGTAGTTAAGGGACCTTTTGTATTGTGAAGGAACTGAAAGTCAAAGAAAGTTGGATCTTTCATAGTTCAAAAGTTTAGATACAGATCTCCACAGAGGACTCTGTAAGAGACTGAGTGCAAAGAGAGAGCTGCCAGTCTGGCCTGATAACTAAGAGATTTGATGCCACTGATCTTTTTAGCTATGAATCTTTGAAGTTTCTCAAACTGAGTGATATGTTTAGACAAACATATGCCAAAATGTACATTACATTCTAGAATGGGTCTGAATACGAGTAAAGGAGATTTAAGACTTCTTTAGATCTAGTGGATATGCCTTTGGAAGGTTATCTAAACTACTATGGAAGCATGACAGTCAAACTACCAGAGTACCAAGATGCCTTTTGATACTATCTGATTGAAGTGGTGTGCTGTCTATATGTCCCATACTTTCACATGCATATGTCCCTCCAACTGATGTATACCCTTGTATGGGAACATGGCCATGTGGAGGTTGTGGTGAACTGTGTATTCAACCATATCAGGAAGGTGTATGTGCTGCATCATGCCATAGGTGATCTGTGAAGTTGTCACAGCCCACTGATTCCATGTGATAGGCCTGGATGAAGGTAATACGAATACAGCCTATTGTGATCTGGGCTTGGGTTTTGACAAAATGCCCCATGGAGTTATCATTAAGAAAACCTCCAAGCTGGGGATTAACCCTTACATCAGTTGATGGGTAATGACTCACTGACAGAACACATCATCTGAAAGCTGGTGAATCAACCTATAATACAGTTGTTACCACTGGCAAACCACAGGGATCTGTACTTGGCCCTTCATGTTTTGAGCTCTATTTCTCAACAGTTCAGGCTAAAGTATATGGACTTTGGCTTGCCAAGTTTGCTGATTCTTGCATATTGTGTGCAATCACTGAATCCACTAATGCTGATAACATAGTACAGGAGGAGCTAACACACACAACTGAATTGTGACAAAGGCACATGATCTACATTAAATGAAAAAATGTGCATTTGTAATGTTGTCCATCTAAAAAGTGGAATTCCATGTTAATCATAGCATTAACACGTGTCCTGCTATGCAGAAATCCAATGATGCAAGAATTGGGAACACATGTAGATATCACTCTGCATTTTGACCACTAAGTGTCCACACTGATATTGAAAGCCTATGTCATACACATCATAAGTGATGCCATCATAATGAGATCTTAGAATAGTATGACAGCACTGTAGTCAAACCTCATCACAACACTAACAGCACATAATGCTGTCTCTTTCTTGTACCTCACCAAACACATGTAGCAGCTGGAGAGACCACAGGGCTTTCTAAGCAAGATAACACATGGCCTTCAAACCTTGCCATGATATATGTGGATACATTAAAAGCAATGTCACTGTAATCTTTATAGTACAGGATGAAGGCACTTCTGCCTGGTTTTCAGGCCAGTCTCTGACTCTGATCTGGTGGAAGTACTGCATATCCAAAAATCTGATATAGCTGATGACATCAGCAGTGTCTGTTGAGAAGAATATAACAGTGCCTCACATGCTAGTGCAAAATGCTCTCTGTAGTGTTATGCAACTGCACACGTACATGCTCGCACACACAATCGTGCATGCATGCGCACACACACACACACACACACACACACACACACACACACACACACACACACACACACACACACACACACACACACACACACATACATATCACCTATCTAATAAACCACAGACTACAGAATTTAACAATTTACACCAGTTCCACAGCTCAAGTCTGACTTGGAGTGTCTTAGACAACACTTTATAGCTGATGACATTAGCAGTGTCTGTTGAGGAGACTATAACAGCATCCCACATGCTACAGTAAAATGCTCTCTGTAATGTCAAACAACAGCTCACACACATATGACTGCAGTGGGAATAGAACCCCTACCAATCTAAGAACACAGACTATATAACTCAGTACTTCACGCAAGCACCACAGCATAAATCTGATTTTTACATGACTGCAGGTCATCTTATAGTGAATGACATCAGCAGTGCATGTTGGAGAGAAGTTGAGAGGCCTGCATGAAATGGATCAGTAGTCATGTGTGATTATCAAAACACTGTCAATTCATGGGATTGAAACAGTAACTGCAGGATACACACTTCCGCTCTTCTGGCTAGAAACACAAACATACACAGTTGACTGCAGTGAGATCAGAAACCTCACCTGAGTGCATAGGCTATTGAACTCAGTATTTTATGCAAGCTCCACAGCACAAGTCTGACTTTTACAAGGCTGCAGGCCAACTTATAGTGGATGACATGAGCAGTCCATGTTGGAGAGAAGATGTTGGGAGGCCTGCATTAAATTGATGTGTAGGCATCATAATACTGTCAATCGATGGGATTGGAGCAGTAACTGTAGGGTACACATTTTTGCTGTTCTGGCTAGACACAGACAAACACACACACACACACATATCCACTTGACTACAGTGAGAACATAACCCCTACCTAAGTACACAGACTACAGAACACAGTACTTTACACAAGCACCACACCACAATTCAGATGTTTACAATAATGCAGGTGAACTTATAGTAGATGACATCAGCTGGCCATGTAGGAGACAAAATATTGGGAGACCTGCATAGACTCATAGCTTCATATGTACAGAAGAGACTACTAACCTAATGGCCCTCCAGTGTTTAGAAGTCTAGCTGTGTAAAATGCAAGTACTCTTATTGAGCATAGTTGGATGGTCATTGTTAGCAGAGTGGTTTTGATATAGGTGCCACCCAGAGATGACTTTACAATCACTCAACCCATAGACATGGTTGCATTTGAACAAGGTCATTGAAGAACACTGATTCACATGCAGTGGGAGCTTATTAAAGAGGCATATGAGTCATTGGGGATATATCTGTCTCTCCAGCATGTTCTGTTTATGTCACAGGCTAGGTTGAGAACCTTGGGCCATGCCCATTTGATTTGTAGATGTGCAGCATTTCCAGTAGGGTAGGGTCTGAGACTGCTCTGTATGGCAGACATAGCACACCTCTTAGCAGCCTACATGGTACTGACTACACTGACCGGTCTTTCAGTCTTTCCATGTATGTCATGTTTGGAGGTCCTGGAGTCTACTAGGCACAACCCTGTGTTTTATCCAATTGCTTCAAATGTCTGGTGAGGTACAGACAGAAGGTAGCATTGTACTCAGTTGGTGCTCTGATAAGGGTAGAGTACAGCAGATGCATGTCCACCCTGGCCTTGGATGTGATGTCCATATGGGCACATAGTGATGAAAGTGCAGGCTGCACTTAACATGTGTTCTGAAGTCTCACAACACTGTGTTTGAGCTTAGAGGGGTGCTATGTATATCATACTTAGCAGGGATACTTCATTGACAAAGGGCACAATGAGCCATTGTATGCTTTATGGTTCAGTCTTGAGTTTGGCAGCAATCATCTGTGTGTGGCAGCCCCTTCCTTAATATGTTACCATCATCTGGGGACTCTATATTAGTGCATCAAGTTACCAGTCATCTGCAAAACTGGTAAACCACAGGCCATCTACCATTGCCTGTCTTTAGGGAGGTAGTTTGTATAGATTTGATGCACCGGCACAGATCCTTGTGGTATTCTATTCATAACTGGCTACCGGTAGAGGTACAGTCCCCAACTTTGAAAGTGTGTGCTGTCAGTGATCCAGTTGCCTATCTCTGTACTACTGTATGGTTTAATTCCAACATGGGAGGTCTTCACCATGGCACATGAATGGGGGATAGTTTCAAAGGCCTTGGATAAGTCAACATAGGCAGTATGTCCTATTATCCCTCAGCCAGGTCTGTGGGGTCAGTATCCAAGATGTCCACAAGGTTCAATAAGCATGATCTACCCTTGGCAAAAACAAAATGATTAGGGTCAAGTGTGTTGAATGTCACCTATGTCCTTGTGGATATGGTCCATGCTGACTCCTTCCCTAGCCTTGAAGATAAGTGTTTTAGACATATGGGTCAATAGTTGTAGTTGTGCTTGTTAACAGATCGATGTGCATTGCATAGCACACGACATCTAATATTCAGTTTTGTACTGTGGCTGACATATGTGTGGAAAAAGTACCGAGAAACCAGGGTTGCAGTGCTTGGGGTTGGCAACAGATGGATGTATTGTAAATATGTGACATACTGTTTGACAGGGCCCTCAGTCTCTAATGTTTGCACATGTAATTTCATGTCATACAGAGGGAATGGGCAGTAAACAGCAGTACTAAAGCATAATATGTAGATTTTCATAGTGTGGTGAGCAGCGGGTTTGTGTGACGGTTACCAAAGTGCATACACATGCATGATATACTTGTTTGCACAAAGGTACGCAGTGCTCAAACACAAGCCATATTGCTAAAGTCTGACAGTTAGTACTGAGTCTATGAAATACCCCTGCTACTTAACTGACTCTGTGGCAGCACGTGTTAATGCATTGATACATTCCTTGTTGTGGCTTAATGTTACAGTGTTCGAATATAGGTTATCTAATGCATTTAAATACATTGCTGCTGTATCTAATAGCTTTAAATACATGTAAATACATTTTCACCATTCCCTGTTGCTGTGCATTTGTGAGCATTGTGCACCTTCAGGCAAAAATGGCTTAAAGGAGTGAAATGGGTAGATAGGACAGTGGGGAAATGGGAGGCAAGCAGGGAAAAGAACAAAGGGAAAGCTGGGCAGGAATGTGCAGGAGAGAGATAGGAAAGAACCATAGCTATCCATTTCTTTAACAGTATAAAGTGAACATATGTAGAAAATATTAACTGAACTTAGACTGTCACCTCCAGAGAGAGGGGTGACCACAACACAATCATGTTGTATAGCCAATCAGACCAAATCAAGTGTATCAAGAAGACACGTGTGAAATGGAGAGCGGTATATGGGATGATTTGTGGAGTGATCCAAGATTTGGCTGGAGTGCTTGACACCTCCTTCTCCTCCTGCTGGTACTATGTAAAATGTGCAAGAGTACCCCCTCCAGCCAGTGTAGGTGTGCACTAACAGTGCGGTTGGCACACAACCCAATGCACCATCCCTGGCAACATTGTGCAGGTGATAAAATCACCATCTCTGCCACTGCTTCCAGAGAGAACCATTGGACAAGCCTCTTGGGCAGGACTACCTTAGGGGGAAGGTAGTGCAGAGGCAGCAGAGGTGGTGTTGCCAGGTTGGCTGCCAGATGTGCTGAGCAACAGTGCTGGAGCTGGTGGATGGGGACAGGCATATCCTGTGGGGAAGGCTACCCCGCTGTGTTGTGGAGCAGTTAGTGATGTGGTACACATGGATGACATGGACACATTTTGAAGACATGTAATAAAATAAAAAATAAATAAATAAATAAAATTAAACAAAATACAAATAAAATAAATAAAGAGAGATAATGGTTGGGGTAAAAGAAAAAAGAGATAAGATTAGTACCTTCATATGCAGCATACAATGCATTAATACAGTTATTTGACTCTATCTTAACTTGCACGTTTAAGACTACCATCCCCAACAGATAACTTTTACTTTTAAAACTACCAGCTTCCAACAGATTGCAGATACCCCTTGACATGTGCATATATTGCACATATGCATGTTTCAATTATACAGATTACAGTTTACAGCAGGGCATCTGTGCCACTGGTATAGAGGTTTTAATTTAATTTAAATATAATTGAAGAAATAACAGTATTGTATAGTTGGGAAGTGTGGTATTTGAACCCACAACCTCAGACTAAAGTCTAATATTGTACTCTTGGTTTGTGATACAGACTAATGCATGTATACTTGCTTTTACAGATGAGGTATGCGTGCGTAATTTGATACAACTCTAAAATACCAAAAAAGCTGTCTTTAATATTTAATGCTACAATAACACTACTCTTCTGTTGCATACATACTACATGCTTCCCTCATCCTCACCAATCTAGTCTCATGGCTTCAGACATTGACCTCCCGGTCCTTGGCAGCTATGGAAAAAACAGAACAGAAGAGAATACCATTATGAATACCAGTCGTGCATATATTCAGCTTTTTAGTTTTGCAAGTACTCTCTGTAGCTGAAACGTACAAAGGTGTGGGATGTCGGCAGTCCTAAATTTCCCAATCCAATGGTCAAGGCTATCCATCTTCCTCCCCTGTAGGTCATTGTAATGATGCCTACATTGGTCACTAGCGCGGGGGATATCAGTGGCACTGGTTACAGCCCAGGCTAAACTATTTCAAGTTTTTGACATATACTGGGAGCCAGAATAGTCTTCCTGCAGAAGATTGGCACTGTGTTTTTAACTAGGAGTCCAGTAAAAAAACTGGACTTGTGGACACGCATTTCCGTGCACTAAACCTGACACCTTTTCCACAAATGCCTGCCATGTCTACCATGGATCAAGAGTAATGGAGAATTATGGTTTCATGCCAGTTCCAATTATTGCACTTACTGGAATGTGCACACTGTTTGAAACTGCTGCACTCCACTTACCATTGCACAAGCACAGTGCTTGCATTGTGCACTTCCATGCAGTTGCAATTTCAAGTTTATTGTATGTACATGCAGTTGTGTATGTGTGTTATGTAAATGTGAATAACATGCCAGTCCAGATAGCAGAAATATACTTACAGGAATATAGTACACAGTATACCCACAGTCATACATCTTATAACAAATGTGATAATACATAGATATATACAGAAATAACAGACGCAATACTAGTGTGTCAGCCCTCATACATACAATTCATATCAGCTCCATTATGTCATTTGTTATAAGTGAGAATGGCTATAATGTGAAGTGGAAGAACAGTAAAAGTGCATTGAATATGCTGTATTCTAACCAGAACCACGTGTATGGTAGTTCTACACTTATACCTGTTGCCACAAGAAGTTTGAGAAAACAGTTGTGTATGTTGCAGTTTATTGCTATAAACTGTCATATCATAACAGTAAAACAATGGTTGTATACCCTGCACTAGAACCAAGGACCATCTGTATTCAGCCCTACACTTACACTTGCTGCCACAAGACTGGTTATATTACATTCCCAGTTTACAAATCATCCTTAATGTCTCACTGTTATCTGCAGTGCAACATCACTTAATATAATTGAATGCATCCAGTTTCATTTTTGGCTGTCTGGGTCCTGTCTACTTCCTGGGTGGGGCAGTTGTCCAGTATGTGTACGGCCACGCTTCATGCAAATCAGATAAGCATAGCCAAACCTGACATTCATTTTTCTCCATCTCCAATGTTTGAGCTAAGCAGCGTATCATGCAAATGCTAGCCAACAAAAAAAAAAAAAAAAAAAAAAAGAAAAGAAAAGAAAAAGAAAGCAAAGGGAAAAGTAATTGAAATTAGGAAAAGCAATCTGCAACAAACACACTAGAAAATGTTAGTGCACATGAGATATTACTACATAGGTCTGGATTTGAACTCTTACTTCAATTTACCTTCAGAACATAGGATGGGTGCCTTATCTCTCATTGCCATACAAACAGCTTTGCAGTAAAGAACTTCAATCAGTACACACACAACCAACTACAACAGCATCTACACTGATATAAAACCATACAAGTGTTATTTGTACATGTATTAGTTTTGACTGTAGTGAACCTAGTAATCACACAACCTGCCATGATTATGTATTGCAAATATACAGCTCTGCCTTACATTTATGTGCTTCTTGGCCATTCTTCATTTATCTAAGCAGTAATTTGAGACATGCAATGTGTAAGCCATTCTATATAATTGGCCTTAAAATGTGTGAGGATATTAAGTGGAAATAATATCATATACATTTGCCAACAAATGAAGGGCAGGTTGGATGTTAAGGAACACAACCTGTGACTTGTGTGCTGCTTACTTACATTTCTAACCATGCATCTAACACTTTGTAGATCTAACCTGACACACCCAGTGGAAGTAAGGCAACCTGTAGAGCTGTTGTGTTTTCCTTCTCCCAATCACTAATCATTCACAGTTGCAATCCATTAAAATCAAACACTGAAGGAGTGCTTGCACTATGTTTATATCTCCTACACAGATCCATTTTTTATGGATTCAGCTATTTTAATGAGTTCAAACCTCATCTACATATTCATCATGCTGACAGCCCTCAACCTACACCCTATAGAAAGGCAAACATAGAGTTAGGCAAACTGATGGTGAAGGGGCTTGTTTATGTTGGAAAAACTGCACATAATGCTATTTTTTCAGGATATAGCTTCACAGAGAGTACTGAACTTCAGAATGTATGCTTCCATTTGGTCAGCTACATACTGCAGATGCTGGAATGTATTTAAGAAAAATCTGAAGCAAAGACTTTTACACTTTTATCTGTATGCATTACTTACAGGTGTACTGATGGCATGGGCATGTTTGCCAAGCCATTTCAGAGGTATACATGATTGCCAATGCTGTGCGATAAGTATGTACAAATGTCTCAGGGACAGTACCTTTGATAGCACTTTAACATTTCAAAGATGATTTGTTAGCAAAATCTGTCATTTTCCTGTTCTTTTTTTTCTGAGGGGAGCAAAGGTGTTACTGTTATGGCAAAAACAAGGACAGACTCTTCTTTTGGTGGGGGGCAAAGGTGAGTTATTATTATAGCACAAACAAGGATATGTTGCTCTTGTTACTGTCCTTGTTTTGCATCCTGCCTGTTGTTCATATTTTACATCTGTAGATTGTTGTATGTTTCTACAGGAGGTAATACTGAGTGGCTACCTTTTCTGTTTTATCTGGGATCAATTATTCAGTACTTATGTGATACTTATGTGTATTACTCTTCTGTTGTCTTTTAGGACACAACAGAATATGCCACCCAGGCATGTCAATCCCTTCAATGATGCTGAGAACCAGGTTATAGTGGATGCCTTTAGGCAACATGGTCTTTTTCTGCTGGAACAGGAACAGGTAGATATGGCATGTAGGATGCAAATTTGGCAAGAGATAGTTTGATCTGAATGCCTTGGGTGGCCATGGCAGGACAATGAGGAAGTGCACCATAGGGCCACTGACATGATCACATCTGCACTGAGTAGAGCAGCTGCAGTGGGCCAGGACCAGATGAGTATCAGGGGAGTGCCTGCTAGGGAACCACCACTAACACACAATGAAGAGCTCTTGGCCAATATCAGGATCCAGACAGCTCACAGGACAGTGCATTCAGCATGTCCTGGATGTGGGAGCAACAGTGTCAGATGCAGACAGTAAGCTTGTCCCAGGAGGAGCTCCAGATAGGCTTTGGTATCTCAACAGTTGAATACTGTTGCATAGTAAAACAATTGAAATCAATATGCTACTTCTCTGACACATGTATTTTTTTTGTGGAGGGATTAAAGATTGCTACAATTATTAGCTTAGGGTTGAGATGAAATCCACAATCTTGTTAAATGTTTATTTAATGGACATATAAAGGGGCAAAAGTAGTAGTCCCTGTGTTACTGTTAACTGGGATGATGTTGCTCTTACCTAATGCTTAACTTCTTCCAGGACCATCATGATTACAGAGGAGAATCTCTTCTGTAGATGGTAAGCCAATCATTTTATGTCAGTACTGCTGAGCAATTTAAAGAAATATTTTAGTGTGTGCTGTTGATGTCAGGCCTGCTGTGTGTATTGCTGTACTGTCTGCAATAGTGGCAACACAGCTACTTTGTTAGCATATATTGTAGTATATTTAAAGAAACTTTATTGTCATTTAGAACCACACAAGTGCAGCGTAAATGAAATTACAAATGCCAGCTCATGAGAGAAATGCAGTGCAAATAACGTAGATACAGCAGTAACAAAGAATAACATAAGAAAGAAAATAACACTTATGACATGCAAGAGATAATTCACTTTACATAAACACATTCAATACCCATTATCCAGTGATAAAAAATAAATAAATTCCCACCACCAAACCCCTACACTGTTAAGATATAGAATAAATAGACTAGTGAATAGCAGCTGTTTAGTTACCATATTGCACTTGCTAACCTTAGATGTGACCTATAGTAGTATAGGTGTATATGTATTCATATGCTTGTTGTTTTTTTATCACAAGGGATCATGACAGGGGGAATTTGGTCCAACTGTCACCTGATGTCAATGTTTCAGCAGACTCTGATGATGATGGTGGCCAAACTGAGGCACAGTCAGAGGGGTGCAGAGGTTGAATCTGATACTGAGGTTGACATATAGCCATCCCATGCAATTACATCAGACACAGCCAGTAGGCCTATGCCTACCCATTCCAGTGAGACTACAGATATTGGACTAGTGGAGGGTGAAGCCAAAGATCAAGGAAGTGTGGCTACTGCAGCTTCAGTGCCTGTTGAGTCTGGTTGTAGCCAAAGTGTAGGTAAGGTGCCACACAGGATGGTTGATGGGGTTCTTGGAGGGGGCCTGCTTTCCCTCCTCCACCTGATGCAGGTGTCTGTTCTCGTGCCACTCGACATATGTTTACGGCCATCATGGAGGCATAGGCATGGTCCCATAGGTGTTTTGGACAAATGCTCAGGGTTGTAGATGTGGCACACTCTGACATGTGTGACTGCCTTCACCATGTTGCCAGTTCAATGGATCAGATGACCCCTCTAGACACACAGACAACAGTAACTCATTTTGTCTCAATGGACATTTGTTGGTGTATCCAACTGTCTGCCTGCTTCTCTTTCTTGCTCACACACGCCAACCTTTTGTGTCAGCCTAGGCTTCCTGCTCCCCCACACAACACCTTGTGCAAGTGATGATAGCTATGCCATATCCCTGTTTTCTTTCTTTTGGATTCAGGGATACAAAAGCTTTGTGTCTGATGTTCAGGGTGCATAGCTAACTTAGTGCTTAATATATCTGCATTTGTAGTGTGTTGAACTGTTAATTGCACCTTTGGCATATATTGGCCTTGGAAAGTTAAACAGTTGATAGAAACAAAATTTTCACAGCTTTATTGTGAATGATCTTGTGAGCGTTGTGAAGTCAGAAACTGCAATATATACTGTTGCTTTCTGACATCTCTCTTTAATGATTTTCCAATACAAACGTATGTTGCTAAAGTGAGGACATGCAGTGATCATTAGTACTTTTGAGAGGTATGGCTGTGCGAATCATTGATGCCTGAGGCCTACTACTTACAGATGGACACATTTAAGTCAAATAAGTTTCTGCAGTCACACATTGAGGTGCTTTCTGTACAAATCTCCCACCTTTTACTTGCTTAAAAGACCAAGTAGTGAAATACAAGGATATACCACTGGTTCATATTATTAAACAATACACTCCAAGTTCAGGACTTGCCTTGTAAATGCAGCAGTTGCTACAGGTTTAGTTCAGGGCTGACTCTGATGCAAGCAATACACAGACAATATATGGTTAAGTAAAGGTTGTGTGAATTGCCTGACATCAATGTTACTATATATGTGTGAGTAGGAGGAAGATTTTAGGCCTCTAGGTGGCGAGTGAGTGAGCTATGCATTGTCTCTTAGCCAATGCAAGGGCATACTGAGAATGCCTATGTCTGTCTACACCCACAGCAGCTAGTGGTTCCCCTTCTGACTCCTCAACTGCTTGTGGCTGTGGTGACTGTGGTGGGATGTGTGCCACTTCCCCTTGCTGATCCTGCTGAAGCTGTTTCCACAGGATTATGTTATGTAGCATGGCACATACTGTGAATATTTCTGCACATGTCTGTGGACCATAATGCAGGGCTCTCCTAGCTGTATCTGGGCACTGGAACCATGACTTCAGCAGCCCAACCACACACTCTATGATATTTTTGGTTTGAGCATGTAACTCATTATGGCGTTCTTCCATGGGTGTGTGTGCGTTTCTGATGGGTGTCATCAGCCATGGTTTTAGTGCATAGCCTGCATCCCACAGTAAATGACTCTGTGGGATATCCTCCCTAGCAAAAATCTGTTACAGTTGGGAGGTGTGCCAGATGGGTTCCCTTTCAAATCTCAAAAAAAAACAGAACCCCAAACTTTATTTTTGCGAGATGAAAATAACAAAAGGTAAAATCCGAAATCAAAGATTTTTTCACAGAGCAAGTAAACACTCGCCCATTGTGGGGAAATATGCCCTTTTCCCCACTGTAGTGTGATCTCAGAGTTGGTATATATAGTTGGGGGATGTGGGGAGTGCAGCACCCCATATCGGGGGTGTGGGAAAGTAGCCCCCCCGCCTAGGTGAGTTTTAGATGATTCAGTGTGTACTGTGTAGCTTTGGGCAAGTGTTTACTTGACCTGGGAAAAAGTCCATGATTCAGCATTTTAACTCATTATTTTCATCTTGCTAAAATAACATTCAGGATCCTGGTCTTTCAACATTCGAAAGATAATTCGTGCCAGATATGTGTGTCGCTGTAACTGCCAGGGTTGCCAGGTCACATGTTCAAGATTATTCCCTTGGCATTACACATAACATGGCAGTTGATAGAGTGGTAGTCCTTTCTGTTTATGTAGAACCTACCCTGTTCCCTAGGTGGTGCCTTTATTTCTATATTTGTGCAATCTATGGCACCCAGTTCTTCAGGGTAGTGTGTTACATGGTAGAACTCCTGCATATTTCTGGCCCTCTCTTCAGAACTATGGGGAAAATATATGTGGTCACTACCATGTTGATGCATAGCATACCGGAATTGGAGGAGGATCCTGGATGTGGATGCCTGTGACACCCCCAGCATATCCCCTGTTGGTCTCTGAAAGTTACCTGTAGCTAAGATTTTAAGGACTGCACATACCTTTGTCTCCACTGGGATTGGTTCCCCTCAGTTGACTCTGGCTCTGAGTTGAGGACAGCAGAGGTTGCAGAGTCCCTGTAGTGTGTCCCTGTCCACCCTGTAGTGCTCTACCATTTCCACATGATGTAGGTTGTGAAAAGTTAAACATGACCTAAAACCTTTTCTCCTTCTCAACCTAGGCCTATTAGTAGAAGCAGCAGCATTGGCTTCAGCCTGTAGCACATACAAATGTATTAAAGCAGCAGCCCCCAACATTCTGTCTGTGTAGACTCCTTTCCATGGCTGTATTTCAAAAGTTTTGGAATTCACAGGAAACACCAGCCTACATGGAAGCTTTACAGCTTGCTGGATAGCTCCACCATGTTGGATTGGCTGATTAGCATGCAATTCAGTTGTTTTGCTGTAATTAGACTGCAGTGGTGTTTACCTTTT
>NC_056744.1:188201810-188205835 GCF_019279795.1 Protopterus annectens
ACAGACCCTGGAAAGTATAGACCCATAAATATCACTAGTCTTGTATGTAAAGCCATGGAAAGAATTATCATGTAAATGATCAATAGTGATATAGTAAACCTGCAGACACTGGACTCAACCCAGTTTGGTTTCGTCAAGGGCAGGACATACCTACTCAGTCTGGTGGACTTCTTTGAGAAGGTCACCAAAGCAATGGTTGAGGGCAAAATGGTTCACACTGCCTACCTTCATCTGGCCAAGGCATTTGACACAATACCCCACTCAGGCATTGTTGACAAACTCAAGAGATTAAGTACAAATGTGTATATCACCTGGTGGATAACCAACTGCCTCACAGACAGGACCCATGAAGTTAGAATTGGAGAATCCACCTCTACAAAGAGGTCAGTCACAAGTGGAGTCCGTCAGGGATCTGTCTTTGGACCACTCCATTTTAGCACTTACTTCTTTGAAGTCAAGGCCAATGTCAGTGGTTTCTGGCTGACTACATTTGCAGATTATTCAAAATTAGGAGCTGTCATTGAATCACACACTGACACAAATGTTCTCCAGGAAAAGCTGACACAGACAAACAACTGGTGTCAGAGCCATTGACTAAAACTAAATGACAAGAAATGCATAATAGTATCTGTCAGGAAATTATCCCCCCTAGTAACAATCACACTGACAACACACCCCTTAGAGTTGACCCAGTACTTATGGATGCATATAGACAGTAATCTAGCCTTTGACCATCATGTATCTACAGTAGTGACAAAATCATTCTATGTTGTGCAACTTAAACAAAGGTATGGCATCTAGGTCCAAGGAAGTCATTGTTCCACTTTATTTCACATTCAGCAGACTTATCATTGAGTTCAATACCCCTTTGATATGTACCTAACCAAGCATATCCAACAAATTGGAATGTCCAGAGAAGTTCCTCACTAAAAGAATACAGGGAGTAAGTAAAATGTCCTATGCAGACCACCTCAAGGCCATATCCCTGTATTCTGTCTCCTACAGGCTTTTGAGGGGAGATAGGTATGTATCCCAGAGACCACCCTGTCTCTAGAACAGGCAACCCATCCATCCATCCATCCAAAGCAGAGTTTCTCCCTAATCCAATTCAAGTGCAGTGTGGACAATTGGATGTGTGTTGTCAGTGCAGGTGTTGTCATGGTTTTGGCAGCAGTCTCTGGTATGTGTTGATGCTGCCTGTATTATACTAATATCACGTCAATGATTGCACACAAGCTGTACTCCTTCAGGCAGCTGGTTGGACACAGGATTTGTATGTCATCTGGGATGTCCATCACTAAACTAATGGGCAAGAAAGGGCCTAGCAGACACCTCTGATGTACTGACCTGATCACTGGACCTGAAACATATGTCGCGTCACACATTTCAACATAGTGAAATGCCATGTATGTCATACACTGGTCTACACATTTGGTGATACAGCTCTTTATGGCCACATATAACAGGGCTGATTGAATACCTCAATGTGGATTTTTGTCAAATGCCTTGACCTGTTCAAGTTCCAAACAATGATACTGTCACCATCATGCTTGCCCTTGATGACCTCTTTGAGGACCTCTATTAGATGTAGTGGACCTGCTGTAGCAGTAACAACTCACACAAGTCTGTTGCACACACCTGGAATATTACTAGTGTACATGCAGAGGAGGTCCATGATGAGATGTTGGTCTACCTCACAGTCAAGGAGAGTCAGGATGTCTTTATACATCCATGCATCAGGTGCTGTCCCCCCAACTCAGGTGGATGCATGTTGATGTACACCCCTGTATGGGAACAAAGGCCATGTGGTGGGTGTGTTGAACTGTGTATTCAACGGTATCAGGAAGGTGTATGTACTGGGTCATGCCATAGGTGATCTGTAATGTTGTCACAGTACATGGATTCCATCTGATAAGCCTGGTTGAAGGTAAGACAGTGCATAGTGTCTATTGTAATCTGGCCTAGGTTTTTGACACAATCACACATGCATGTATAATTGAACAAAAACCCAAGCTGGGGATTAAACCTTACATAAGTTGATGGGTAATGACTCACTGACAGAACACATCATCTGAAAGCTGGTGAATCAACCTATAACAGTAGAGCTGTCACCACTGGCAAATCACAGAGATCTGTGCGTGGCCCTTCATGTTTTGAACTCTATTTTTCGACATTTCAGGCTAAAGTGTATGGCCTTTGGCTTACCATGTTTGCTGATTCTTGCATATTATGTGCAATCATTGAGTCCACCAATGGTGATAACATAATACAAGAGGAGCTAATACTCACAACTGAATGGTGACAAAGGCACATGATCTACAAATAAATTCAGTAATGTGTGTTTGTAATGTTTTCCATCTGAAAAGTGGAGTTCTATGTTATCACAGCATTGACAACAGTCCTGCTATACAGAAGCCATTGATACAAGCACTGGGAACACATTTAGATAACAATCTGAACTTTGGCCATCAACTGTCCACACTACTATTGAAAACCCATGTTGTGCACATCCTAAGTCATGCCACTATTATTATTATTTATTTATTATTTGCAGTTTGTTAACCTAAAAAGTCCATTGGGCCAAAAATGAGCACTTTTTCAATGGAGGCCTGGGGAGAAAAGCTCCACATACAATTATTACAAAACTAAGTCAACAAAGTTAACATGTACAATATAATTTACAAAACTACAAAACACAGTAATATAGAAGACAGAATAAAAAACTTTGAGCAAAGTAATGTAAGTACAAGTACAATATGATTTTCTTTTTTTTTTTCAATAATCATTCTTTATTATTTTTTCAATTTGTTCATACAAACATTTGACCAAGATATACACAGGTAATTGTAAACAATAGTACTAACAACAATCCTACAACATATGTACATTATATACATGAATGCTTCCATTTTTAAACTAAAAAGAACATCTGAAGAGTCTTATCAATAGGTATTATATCTTATAATTTAATTTTTGTTAAAGGTTGACTTTATACTATTTATATCAAAGGGTTATCCTGGGTTCCGTACATTAAGCCAATATAATGTTGAGAATTTGTTCCCAGATCTTCAGATTATTTATACGTTTGGTATGTTCATTGATTAGTAATTTGTGGGCTAGTATGTGTTTTATCGCTAAAATCTTAAAGTTGTCCCATGAAGTCTGCGATGGATTCAACCAATTAGTTGCTATATAGAGTTTCATTAACAAAAAGATATTCATAAGTATGGTCATTTGGGATCTAGCTAGATTATTTAGGGGGATATGTAATATAGTAAATTCCCAGGAAAGCGTTGAAGTTTGATAACCCACCTTCTGCAGTTGTAGTTTTAAGGAATTCCATAGTTTGTATATACATTTACAGCTCCAGAACATATGAAGGAGATCAGCAGTTTCATCTTTACAGTATGGGCATGTAGGAGAATTTTTAGGGTTAAATTTATGCAAGCTAAGACGTGTATAGTAAGCATTATTAAGTATCATAAGTTGAGTAAATGTTAACTTTTGGAGGGAAATTGATTTTATTGTTAAATTGATTGCTTTTACTATTTTACTATTTTCAATCAATGGTATTTTTTCTTTCCAGTAATTTGACAAAAGGACTTGATCATGATAATTAAAATCTTTTATTAGTTTATATGCAGATGTTATACACTTACTTTCTTGTAGAAGGTCTTGCCATAAATTTATACATTTCATTAAGTCCTCATCATTAACTTTTAAATCTTTAAAGTAACTTATACATAAATCTTTGATCTGTCTCAATATTATTAAAGAGGATTTGGGAAGGTTCAGTTCCTGTCTTAATTCATGAGCCAAATATTTCAAATAAGGGTATATATCCCGTAACGTTAAATTTATAATAAGTGGAACATTTTTTAGGTCTATTAATTGATTATTAATTCTCAGGTTTGGATTCCTATGAAAAGGTTGTAAGATCATCAAGTGTTGGATAAGATTTAATGAACTGAAGAGATTTTGTAATAATGTTATATATATTTTAGTATGCTCCATTAGAGCAAAAT